>NC_141614.1:24426560-24589060 GCF_047967505.1 Dipteris shenzhenensis | reverse complement strand
TGTCCGGAACTGTGCATAGTCCTTTCCTAGACCATTCAAGGTCACAGAAACTAAATCATCATCTTCCACTGGCGACCCAATGGAAGCAAGTGCATCTGCAATTTTCTTCACCTTCATGTGGTAGTCATTGATGCTCATATTTTCTCTCTGCACATTGTGCAACTCCTGCTTGAGCTGCATTTTCCTGGCTTGCGTATTTGTGCTGTACATTTTTGCCAAAGTATCCCATGCCACCTTTGGCGTACTTGCATCCTGAATATGCACAATCATAGAATCTGAAATACTGATAGACAGCCAGTACATAACTTTTCTGGCTCTCTCATGCCATCCTTTAAATGCCTGCATTTCCTGTTGATTGGGAACATTAGGAAGAACTGGTTCTTCTTCATTTCCTGTAATGAACTCCCAATAGCCTTTTTCCATAAGGAAATTCGTCATTCTAAACTTCCATGCTTGGAAGTTGTTCTTGTCAAGCTTTTCATTGACAATCTGTGAAAGAGAATCAGACGCCATTACAGAACACTGCAAAAAACATAGCTTCTGCCTCACAAGGGCAAATCTGCAAAACTGACGAAAGTGATATTTGACCACACAGTCACTTCCTAGTGACGATTTTGCATCAACAGGCAATAAGGATGATTCTGTAACTCCCAATATCTCTGTGCACAGGCATACGATGCAATTTCTACGGCAACTTTTCACTGACCTGCAGAACAGTGATCGCACAGCAAAAACAAGGCCTTTTTCTCAGTGCCTGCGGAGAACTTCCGCCTCCAAACGGGCCCCGAAATGGCCTCGAATCAGAAAAATAAAGTCACCAAGGGCTTCGCCCTTGCCCGCAGCATATACTGCCCTCTCGCCACACCACGAAGGGCGTCTCAATCTGAGACAATGCACTCTTGCACTTTCCGGCTGTGCTACCTGCAGAGATTTGCTCCCAAACTCGAAAAAGGAAAGAAACACTGGTCCTCTTACCAGGACACCGTGAACTTGGTTTGCTTTCTTGAGCTCCTTACCACGAACCAGGCTCTGATACCATGTGAAGATAGTGGGAGAGAAGGAAGGAGTCTCACTTGTGGCTTTGTCACATACACAATGGGGGAATACACACAAAGGTGGAGGCTGAAAACAGTTTTCCTCTTCTTAGTTGTGTAAGCCAAAAGAACTCTAGTACAAAGAAATAGAAGAACCCTATATGTGGGTCTCAAACCAAACTCAACTAACTACGGTGGCATACTAACTGAGCCACGAACTAGAGTACATAAGGATAGCTGTCATCCAGCTATTATTCATGGGCGGTGTACCAACCGCATCTGCAGCTAACAAGTCGGTGACGTAAATGCACAACGGTCACCCTGGCATATCACGAGTGGAGCTCGATATCTCAACAAAATGGACCCTGCCAAGATAGAGACAATCAAGAATTGGCCTCCACAGAAGAACCTACATGAAGTCCGTAGCTTTCTTGGCTTGTGTTCATATTATAGGCGGTTCATATGCCATTTTCTTGAGATAGCTTCACCCTTACATGCTTTAAAGAAGAAGGCAGTGCCTTTCCGTTGGGGGAAGAAAGAAAATTGCAGCATTCAATGAGCTGAAGGAAAAATTATGCTCTAATCCTGTTATCATTTTGCCACACTTGCAAAAACCTTTTGTTCTTCAATGTGATGCAAGCGGCAACAGTGTTGGTGAGTTCTTATGCAAGAAGGCAGAGTGGTTGCATATGAGAGCAGGCTGCTCTGAGATGCTGAATACTACATGAATGTGTATGAGCAAGAATTGGTAGCTGTAGTACATGCTCTTACTGTGTGGAAGAACTATTTATTAGGTGCTAATTTCTATGTGCAAACTGATCACCAATCGCTGCACTACTTTCTCACTCAAGAAAGTTGTCAGAGAAGCACATGAGATGGGCATACTTCCTTTCCATTTTTCATTTTTCAGATTGTTCATGTGGCTGGAAAGAAGAATGTAGTGGCTGATGCACTTTCTAGAAGGCCACGTACGGAAGCTAAGTTCAAGAAACCACAGGTGTCTGCAGTTACTATTGCTTATCACAGTGAGCTAGATACCATGAAGGAGCAGTATGCTACAGATGATGCTTTTGTACATATTTATGATCAGCTTATGGAGGGAATCAGCATGATCATTATACTCTCAAGGAGGGATTCATGATGATGCATGGTAAGCTCTGTGTGATGCAGCCATTGAGGCATAAGGTGATCACTGAAAGCCATGTCCCACCATATGCAGGACATAGGGGTATTGAGGCTACAACCAAAGCAGTGGAGCACTATTTTTATTGGCCTTCTCTACGCAAGGATGTTGAGACTTATGTCAAGACATGTATCAGTTGTCATAAGGTGAAGTATGACAGGCAAAAGCAGCCCGGTTTACTTCAGCATTTGCCCATACCACCAGATAGACCATGGCAGAGCATCGCTATGGATTTTTCTTTTAATCTTCCTCCTACACCTACTGGTCATGACGACATATGGACTATAATTTGCAGATTTAGCAAACAGGCTCACTTCATTCCAGTGAGGAAGAATATTTCAGCTGAGAAAATGGCAAAAGAATTCTTGAAGTCTATCAGTGATAGAGATCCACGGATGACCAGTATGTTCTGGAGAGGCTTGTTTGATAACATGGGTACCTCGCTGCAGTTTTCATCTTCATATCATCCACAGATTGATGGCCAGTCAGAAGAGGCAAATTATACAACGTTGGATTTGCTGCATTGTTATGTGTCTGAGCACAAAGCAAAATGGGAGTAGTATTTGCCACTGGTTGAGTATGCATACAACAACACAGTGCATTCTTCCACAGGTAAAGCACCGTTTGAAATAGTGGAAGGTGAGAAAAAGGTTCCTCCTATTTTGCATACAAAAGAGAAGATATTTGTGGCTGATCAGTATGTGGAAGACTTGTGGATAGTGTATGAAAAGGTTAAGTATGCCCTTCAACGCAGCCAGAACAAGCTAAAAAGAGCCGCAGATAAGCATTGCAAGAACCTATTCTTCAAGGAAGGTGATTGGGTATTACTGCGTTTTCTTAAGGCACGTCTCGGGAGCAGGAGGAGAGGGAAGGTAAACCTGTATACCATGCTGAATATGAGGTACTACGGGCTCTTTCAAGTTCTTGAGAAGATCAATGAGGTAGCTTACAGGCTGAAGTTACCTGAGAAGTGGACCATCCACAATGCTTTCCACGTTAGCTTGTTGAAGCATTTTCATGGAGAAGTACCACAGGATATGCTAGTTCAAGAGCAACCTAAAGTTGATGAGCAACATGAAGTCATTGATTCCCGAGTAGATTGTGGCACATAAGGATCGGAAGATCAAAGGTAGAGTTTCTAGGCGCTATCGAGTGAAGTGCAAGAATTATCCTGCAAACAATGCAATCTGGTTTTACATCTCTACCTTGAGGCATTTGGTCTTGAGCCCACTGCGGTAGCGGCTCATCCCGGTTCAGCAGAGCACAGGTCTGGAGCATTACCGGATGCTCAAGAGGGGGGTAGCACCTCCGCTCCCACAATACAGACAGGCTTACAAGATATCTAGAGGTCGCTTGGTGACACTGCGGCGGTGACACCTCCGCTCCCACAGTGCAGACAGGCTTACAAGATATCTAGAGGTCTCTTGGTGACACTGCAGTTCCACCCAAGACACTGATGCTGACAGTGTTTCTGCCGTGAGACTTCTATGATGAGTGGTCATGACACTCCAGACAGTTGATACACTTCCATATGGAGGGATCTGCAGTCCTGCCGTATGTGCATTGCATGTCGTACTTCATGTGATGATGTACTATAATTTATGGGCTGTTTATGCCCATTGTGATATCCTTCTATATTTCTTGTACTTTTGGGACAGCAAACATGATAGTTAGTTGTTTCAAGAAGGGGGTATGTCAAGGGGACGTAATGGCAACGTGATTAAACTAAGCGCCATTGAATTTGGCCTAGGGGTGCCGGGCTAGGGGCATTAATTAATGTCCAAAGGGTACATATGATTAAATGTGCAACAAGTGCATTTCCTAGTGCTATTAACTTGGTTCCATTCACTAGGATCATGTCTTAAAAAGTGACCCCCTAGAGGTCCCATTCACTAGGGTCATGTCTTAAAAAGTGACCCCCTAGAGGTTCTATTCAATAGGGTCATGTTTGAGGTGTATGGTTGACTTGTTGCACCTGTGTGTCTCATCTGGAAGCACTTTGAAGATCCTGGAACCTTATCCTATCCTATCCTATCATGTTGTTCTGGGTCTTCATGCGGAGTTGTGGAACTCCCTGTTGCTGACTGAATGCATTTTTGCTGATTTCTCCGCGACAGATTTTCTCCTACTGGTGTCCCCTATTGCTGGCATGCTCCCTAGGCCTGGGCGACTTCATTCTGGGGATCTTCTGATGGTTTTCTCGATATCCTCCACAACAGAATGCTGCGTTTTCACTGTCTGAAGCCATAATCCTGGTCACCTATCTTCTGGCTTCTGTCTGTTTCTGTGCACACTGAAATCAAAGGTTGCTATTGACTGAAATCATCAATTGGGTGGGCGACTTCATGGCTGGTTGGTTGCTGATTCCTGGTTGACTCTTTTTGTGATTCATTCTGGTGCTGGAAGGCAGTCAGAGACAGCCTCCTCCTGTCAGAATCTGCTGACTGCTGGTCCACCATCTTCTGGGGCTGTTTCAAGCTGGAAACAGGCTCCATTTGCTGGCTGAACTCTTACTTGACTCTACTTGTGTGTGCATTTACTATTTTTGCTGAGTTCTGGAAGGTTGGTTGCCCTGCCATTATCCTGGGAGAGTATTGGGTCACTGGTTGTGTTACTCTCTTCCTAGGAGAGCAGTGGCAAGCCTTGGACTCGGTGATGGCATTGATTTGTGAGGATGCATTGCTTGGTATGAGGTTGGATCATTCCGTTTGTGGTATGCTTTCCTACTGAAGGGAACCAAGTGGATAGCACTGGGTCTTGCTCACTTGCACAGCCACTGGTTGGCATTGTACTGGGTTGCATCTGCGGGTGAGTTCAGGAAGGGAGTCCCTTGTAATTGAACTAGGCAATAAATAAAGAAATACCGCAAGGGCGCCAAGTATTGGGGCCAACAGGTGTCATTGTGTATGCTTACTGAGTAGGGGCATTCTAGCCTCCCTTGTTTTTGTGATTCAGTGATGTTATGCTGTGGAATTGTATGCTTTCAGTATTGTATTTGGCAATGGCAATGGAATATGATGGCGATATTTTGATGTCGTGATCAGGTAAAGTAAGATCTACTGCCCTTTGTCAGTCAAAGGCCGGTTACATACAACATGGTGGTGTCAAACAAGGAGCTACATTTGTTGCCAGGTGATAAGTGCATGGAGGCATACAAGAAGGCAAGGCCAGGCCATTTTTATGTCATTTTAGTGTCACAAAATGAGCATGTGTTTGGCAACAAATATTCATGCCCCAAGGCTTAGATGGATTAGTGCAAAAAATGTTACAAGATTACTGTAGGAACAAAGTGGAGACAGGTTGTGAACACAAGTGAGCAAGAGTGCACACACAAGAAAGCGCTCCAATAGAAATGTTCAAATGAACAATACAAGTACTTGGTATATATAGTACCCAAGTACTACTGGTCAACCAGAGGACTGACTTTATGCCTACAACACCATATCTTTGTAATCTCTTCCTCAAAGATATGGCTGAAAGTACCCTGGAAACATCTCAGGTGTACCCTGCAGTACCGAAAGTACCATGGTTGCACAAATTCATCCAGATGGATATGCAACCTATGGGAGTACATGAAAACAATGTCACTGTGAATCACTTCACAACCCCCCTTGACATTGTGAGAATGTCTCTGATCCCCAAGCCATGTCGATGTCGAAAGAAAAGATCTGTTGACAAGGATTTGGTGAAGATGCCGCCACATTGTCCTCAGATGGACAATAGATGAGATCAATGAAGCCATCAGAAACACAATCCCGTACATAATGATAATGATTTTCAATGTGTTTCATGCGAGCATGAAAGACACGATTGTTGGCTATGGCAATGCAACTCTGGCTGTCACAGAAGATAGAGTTTGCTTCGCCATCCTGTGCATGATGCAAAAGCTTCCTTAACCACATTAACTCCGTAGTGGCTGAATTTGCAGCTTTGTACTCTGCTTCACTGGAGGAAAGAGAGACTCGCTCTTGCTTCTTACTGAGCCATGAGATAGAGGCTGAACCCAATGAGAAGCAATAGCCAGTAGTGGACCGTCTATCGTCAATGTCCCCTGACCAATCTGAGTTGGTGAAACCACTCAGCTTTAGATCACAATCTGAAGCATAATGCAAGCCAAGAGAGAGAGTGCCATGGACATATCTAAGAATCCTCTTTGCTGCATTCCAATGTGTGATCGTGGGACAATGCATGAACTAGCTCAAAAGCCCTGTGGCGTAGGTAATATTAGGCCGTGTGGAGCATAGATATATCAAACTGCCAACCAACTGCCTGTACAAAGTGCCATCAAACTTTTCAGCAGCATCATGCTTACTCAGCTTGAGTGCCTGCTGGCCTCACCTCATCCCCACTAACCCATAAGCCCTTACCAACCAAGATGTTCTTAAGCATGAATGACCACAAGGCATAGTTTGGTCCATCCAGCTTGTCACCCTCGGACAAGTTACCAAAACTGTCTGAAAGAGTCGACATGATGCAAAATGGGATACCCACAAGCTGCAACTGTACCTGTAAAAAGAACTGCAAGTCCCAAAAGTGCAACTGGCAGCAAATGTGCCTACAAATCCCAAACTAATACTAGCTGCAAATACAAAGTACAATTGGCTGCTCTGAAATGCCACTGACCGCGCAATGCAATCACTGCAAAAATGGCATAAACCAATCACTACAATCTGCCGCAATCTGAAGTGCAATCCAAAACTGAAAATGCACAACCCAAATCTGAAATAGCGCACCCACCAGCGCTCAAATGCATCCACCGGAGCTCAAAGGCATCCACAACTATAAAGTAACTGCAAATGCACCCAATAATGCATAGTATCTACAAATGCACCTGAGAGTGCAAGAGTATGGGCTGCAAAAACAGTCCTGAAGCGAAATACACAGCTCAAAACACTTACTGAAAGTGCACCTTGGCCCGAAACACATGCAAAACAGTCCAGTGACTGTGTGGGCAAGCTGGAGAGCTGTTTGGAGCTGAAGTGAGCTGTTTGGAGCTGAATGAAGCTGTCAGGAGTACTTCTGAACACAATACACATGTAGAGAAGAGCCTGGAGAAGTATGGAGACGCCTGGAGCTGCTGGAACACACCCGGGAGAGGCTAGAGCTGAAAAGAGTCCTGAACTGAGCAAAAACGCCAAAAAACAGCCGAAAATCGCCTTCTAACAAGTCGTACGGACTCGAAATCAGGTTCTGACAAGTTGTATGGACTCACAGCACTATCGCGCAACCGTACGGACTTCCGTACAATTGTACGGAAAAAATTTCGCCTAAAATGCTGCGGGACAGATTTGTTTATATGCGGGCAGCTCTGAAATTTTGAAAAACGTCGAAATCGGACCTCAAAAGGTAAAAAACACAGCCACCGGACTGTTGGAGCTACCTCAAACGAAAGCTAAAGAGCTGAATGTGAGAACCAGGAACGCGCACTGGAGCACCAAGCTTGCGGGTGTCTAGAAGCAAGCGTGGGAATGGGCTCTAGAGACGGAAGCGCTCTGATACCAAATATAGGAACAAAGTGGAGACAGGTTGTGAACACAAGTGAGCAAGAGTGCACACACAAGAAAGCTCCAATAGAAATGTTCAAATGAAACAATACAAGTACTTGGTATATATAGTACCCAAGTACTATTGGTCAACCATAGGGTTGACTTTATGCCTACAACACCATATCTTTGTAATCTCTTACAATTACAACAACAAAGAATAACAATGCCGGTTTTATGGCGTTGGTCAGAACCCCATCTGAAAACAGGGTTAAACCACCCATGGGCCACCCTTAGAAGCAGCATTACTTCAGTAGGGTAGACATCCCACCTCAGAAAGTGCAACACTCCCCACAACATCCTTTGTTTTCAACACCACCACCATGTCAGAGATAACCCTTTTCACCATCGTCCCCAAATATGAGACAAATCTACCCAACCAGATTTGTCTATTAGGATTGGCATTCCAAGATAGACTGTTAGAGGATTACAATCCACTTCATGAAGTGATCTGAGGGCTTGAGCTTCTTGATCTTAAGGCGAAGTGCCTCGTTCTATACAGATATCACTACCTTCATTCTCAGAATCTAGTGCCTAAGCATCTATGTGCCAAATATTATTCCCATCAATAGTCATTCAATTTGGAAGCAAAGTCCGGCTTCCATACAAAATCTGACTGCGGTAGCTCTTTTCTTTGCTAATACAACTACTGGAGAGCACCGTTCCGACACAGCCACTGATCCAACCTCCAACATCTTCCTAATCTCAGAATAGCAGACCCCTTGTAGATTATTGGCCAATCACCTACAAGGTTGCTAGAATGGCTTTCGCATTAGGGGACCTGGTATCTCCATATCAATGAATCTGGCAATATTCTTGGGCTCTTGGACTGTCACCAGGTTTATCATCCGGGAAATCATTGGATCCGATGTATCGAAGATCATCTTTTTCATATTGACATGATCGAGTCCAGCACCTATGTAGGAGGCTTTAGTGTCTTCATGTCCTTCACTGAGCCTGTCATGTCCTAATAGGAATGGACATCTAGTTCTTAGCTCTCTCCGCATTTTCTTCCAGAGCTTTCCGATTTTTTTGAAGAGGTGTATGATCGAGATGCTATGGGTTGATGTAACTGTGGAAGAAGCAAGTTGAGTGGAGAAGGTTTCTGACAAAGTTGATCTGATGCGTTCTCTCACAACAATAGCATTTGTTGTAATCTTTCCTGATCTCTGGTTCATTCGCTGATGCTTAAATGCAATCTCTTCTCATTTCTGTACTTGGGTACTTGTGGTAAAGCAGTAGAGGAGAGAGAGAGAGAGAGAGGATTAAACACAGAATAGAGGCTACTGTAGGCTACACAGCCCCCCTACAATATTTCTTGCAAGGTTCCTACAACTTGCATGCAAACTTGAACAAGAATACTTGATACCACAGACAGCCTTCTTGGAACAAACCAGGACAAGAGAGACGTTGCTTAAGTTGGACTTAAGAACTTGGGCTGATGATGCCAATTACACCATAGAAGTCACTTGGCTAGAAGAGGACAGAAAAAGAGGGCAATAATTCGTTTGTAAGGATCAAAATGTCCTTGTCAATATGCTCTCAGGAACAGATACCAAAAACACAAAAATTATGAAAAATATATTTGGGAACTTTACAGAACTTTCAAGAGCGGAATCTTATAGACCTTAAAAGAACAAAACAGATTCCTGAAATATTATCGCTTGTCCACCAGACTAAGGGTATACTGGACCTGGAAGCATGCAGGTGATGTATACACAATTGTTCCAGCAGCAACACTTGTGTTTGGAATATCAAAACTGTGATTTTCCCCAGAAAGACTCTGGAAGGGGCTAAGCAGTGCAACCAGAGGACAGATCCTGATTTCACACCATGCTCCCCAGGGCCAGGTCCTAAACCAGAAGCAGTTTGACCAAGGCAATCTCAATCTCCCTACACAAATTGAAGTGAGCATGCACATTTGTACTACTTAATCAGATGCATTTAGACTGACAGTCACTAAAGCACTTTGGTCAATGCTCTGTTGTGTTGGGAAATGCCTTGCAATGAGATCTCCACATCTGCAGCAACAAACACCTCCACCATAGTCGTTCAATATCCCATTGGTAAGCATTCCTGCGGAAACATTGGATAGATTACCTGAATGTAGAGTATAGATTCCTCCAAGAGTTCCAACATCTGCACTCCCTGCATTAGTGAATCCACCAAGACCAGCGGTCTCTAATAAGGAACCACCAATCACAGTTGATGAAGATCCACTAGTTTGCTTCTCTTTACAGAGTTTCCCTATGAAATCAATTAGTACTCGGCTTTCCACTGCATAATCAAGTCTTTCTGAATTCACGGCTATACATTTCAAACAAAGCTCATCATTATAATTTTCCTCTTGCACTTTGAGTTTGAACAAGTGCTGTGAGAAATGTAGTTTTTGCATTATCTCGTTGTACCTGAGATTCTCATTTTGTTTCCACATGTAGAGATCCTTCGCTGAAACACCCAAGATCTCCTCCCCAGCCTCTTGAAAAGCTGTGATCCAAGTGACTCCAGTGTGATCTTGAACCTGTATTGATAGGAGATATCTGTAGTCACATTGTGCAACACATTTCTCACAGCGATTACATTTCCATGTGCCATCACCATAATCAACGACTTTCTTATTGCATTGCCGTTCACCAATGGGAAGAGGGCAAGCTGTATAGCAGACGGGGTCAGGCCTTATAAAAGCAATTGTTGCTTTCAGAGAAATCCAATCAGGTTTATCAGATCTGCCGAGTCCTTCACTCTTGATTTGAGAAATAGTTTTCCACATCTCAATACGGGTAGAAATGGAGTGCGATACTGTGTTCTTACCCACTTGTTTGAACCACTCCATCACTTCCAAAGCTTGGGGTAGATTGGGATTTATCAGTAGTTGACTCGACCAAACTGTCCCCACAAAAACTCTCCCATTGAAGTCACATACACGACCTCCCTTAACTAGTAGAACAGGAAAATGTCCAGAATCGTGTAAATCCTGCAACTGTTCTCCTTCTTTTCCACAGAAAGATCCCCACAAAGTAACGTCAACACTTTGACCAGATGTATCGCAAAGCACTACGTTCCTTTTCTGAGTCTCTGTTCCATTCTTTAGCATAATCTTCATGGATGGATTAATTGCCACTACAACACCAATGATATCTACTCTGGCATTTGCTTGCATGTTTTCAATCTCGTTTATTGGCCTGAAATCGAATTGCTGATGGGGTATAGAATCGTCGTCGTCCAAGAACCGCTCCACGAATGAGAGAGTCCAGATAGATTTCCCATTCGTGCTTCAAATGATTGAAGTTCCCCTGTGCAGCTCTAAGGGTTCCCTTGGAGATCAGATAGACACTCCCTAGTTCTATAAGGTCATGGAATTTTTCAGCTGCATCATTGAAACAGGTGACCCGAATTTCACCTTTCTGTGCGTCGAAGAGATCAAAATTAAAACCCTTGCCATCACCTTTGGCTGGATTACGGAACGTACGGAGCTCAGCTTTTGCAGTGACCCTCGCTTTAATTTTCCAACCTTTTTGATATGGATTCAATGCTGCTATCGGCCATACCCTTTCAGGACCTTCGTCCGTTGCGGTGGTCGCTCCATCGAAATGAGAAGGTTCTTGATAAGAGGGAGCAGACACCCGCCCGCCGTAGGGACCTGCTTGAGGATGTGAACATGTTCCTCCCCCCCCAGCAGGGTGCGCAGAGACAATTAATCGCTGTTCTTGACAATCAATAGACTGAGCAAGCATTGAAGGAGGTGAAAATCCAGGTTGTGAAGCGGTGACTCCCGACCCAACAGTTTCTCGGACGTAGATCCCGTTCACAGGCTGAAACCCTGCCCCTGGTTCCAGTATGGTTCCAACCATTCCTGTGCTGCTGCACCCCAGAGGCCATTCTTGCTTCGCAGGTCTCTCATGCTGCTGTTGATAAAGACTACCAACTGCTGGGGCAGAGAACGCGTGGTCATTCGTTATTACTTGTTTTGGATTTCCGATAATATCAGACACTGTGGCGATTACCACCATCTTG
The DNA here is from genome assembly GCF_047967505.1 of Dipteris shenzhenensis. Classification (NCBI taxonomy): domain Eukaryota; kingdom Viridiplantae; phylum Streptophyta; class Polypodiopsida; order Gleicheniales; family Dipteridaceae; genus Dipteris; species Dipteris shenzhenensis. Next base: position 24,577,286 of record NC_141614.1, on the reverse strand, counting down.
TGAACAAAAATAAGCCTTGAATTGCGTCAAGCAATGGACGATCTCAAGTTCAGCCGTAAAAAGATAGCAGAGACTACCTCGATGCACATAAAGCAAGTGCAATTCTGCGGAGAAAAGAGGAAGTACATCAAGCAACACATTAAACGATACGGAATGGTACGTGAGTTTGCTTCCGTCCACCTTGAACCAATGATATGTACATGAATGCTTTTCAATTCGCACAACTCAAAAATTCAAAGCTTAGAGGAAATCCGACGACTTCATCACAACTAGTAGTAGTCGGAAAGCCTGAACTTTGGAACGCCCTGCTGCCGTAAGTATCTGTTTTCCGTGAATGAATGACCCATCAATGCTTCATATGCCGTATAATTCTGTCTGCCACACGGAATTGGAAATACATAGCCTAGCTACGAAATCAAACTCGAAAATCCTCAGCTTCGGAAATTCAAAGGCATACGGAACTCTGTTCTTCAGTAAACGAAAGGTGGCAAATAGAAACGATGGCTTGAATCGTCCGCAATGAGCATTTCAACAACCCAGTTTGTCTTGGAACGATGATGCATGACAAAGATGTGCAATTCTCGACACAATGTGAATAGATTGGAAAGCCAGATGCGAGGCAGCCCACCTTCGTTGCCGTACAGTATTGGAGACGTACTCGAGCAGCTGCACCAGGGAGCCTGAGCGAACGGCGCCGGAGGTGACATAATCGTTGAGGTGAACGGCGAGGATGGCGGGCAACGGAGGAGCCATCGGAGAGGAGGAGGCGGAAGCGCTCCTGATCAGGGGAGCGGATTTGGGAGATGTGGAGGATTTGGAGGAGGGGACGGAGGTTGACGAGGTAGGCGATGGAATTGGGAGTGAGAGGAGAGACGTCCGCCATGAAAGCTCTCGCAAAACGATTCTGTTGTTGCTCCAGACAATTCACAACCAATTCTGTTGTTGCTCCAGACAATTCTGTTGTTGTTGTTGTTGTTGCTCCAGATCACAATTCTGTTGTTGTTGCTCCAGACGATTCTGTTGTTGCTCCAGACAAATCACCCAATTCTGTAACACCATTCACAACCCTGGTGCCAGTCGCAATTCTGCAACAACTGTAGGCGATGGAATTTGCCACAATCACCAAATTGTGCAACAACAACAATTCAGTGGCATAACAATCCTGTTGTTGCTGCTCCAGACACAACGGTGGTGCCAAAATCACCAAATTCTGCAACACCATACATACACATTCACAAAATTCCTGCTCCAGACACAGCGGTGGTGCCAAGATCACAAAATTCTGCAAAATTCCTTCTCCAGACAAATCGGTGGTGCCAAGATCACAAAATTCTGCAACACCAGGTATCCAAATTTCAGAAAATTCGCAACGCGATCCTCTCCCCTAAAACACAAAGTGGTGCCACAATCACAAAATTCTGCATCTAGGAGAAGAAAGCGCGCATATCTATTTTTGGCTAATCGCATTTGGTGTTGATCAGCACGTGGGATTAATGCTAATTGCATTACTACCTCAACTAAAGTACGTGTTAACTCTTCCTTCTTTTGGCGGTCACGGGGCTTTTATTTTTCACAAAAATATATTTTTGGCATGTCAAAGAGCTCATAGAGTGTGTTGAGCTCTGAAACATGCTATTTTGGGAGCCCTTTGAAATCGGGAAGAACAACGAGTTACAAATTGTGACACATGGCTCCATAAGGGCTCACGAAGGGAAAACTTTCCTCTAGGTTGCCTGCCGTAACGAATTACACATTCTCTACCTTAGCCACATGTGCATTAACTCTTTACCTTAGCGTACAAAGTCTCATATTTTAGTAAGAGGCACTGCTATCAGGCACGTCCAGTGGCCCCTTGTTTCAGGTTCTCTTATTATGGGAATTGTGCAAGGGCCTTAAAAGAATGCGATGATAGAAATCTAAGGGTGAGAGGTGAAGAGAGGGTTGTCCCAACTCTTGGCCTTTTAGTGAAATTTTCACATTGTGCTAAGTTGCACTTGCTATTTGTATCCCTTGAAATCCTCCATCTTTTTCTCCCCCCTTTCTATCTCTCTCTCTCTCTCTCTCTCTCTCTCTCTCTCTCTCTTCTTCTTCTTCTCTCCCTTTTAGCTTTCAATTCACCCTCTTTTCCGTGAACCATCTAGGCAGGCCACATGAATGAAATTCATAAAAGCTCTTTCTATTTTCACAGAGGAAGATCAAAGGTATCAAGAGCCCAAATCCCAAATGCGCTAGAACCGACGGTACTTTCCCGCCAACTTCTCGTCTCCTTCGCCTCCAACTCTTCGTTGGTTTATCTGCCCAGTGCCTATCTTCAAATGCATTCATCTCCAACAAGATTCAAGCCCAAAGGTAGCATTTGTTTCACCACCCTTCGTCTGGCCTGTGTCTACATTCTTTTGAGCGATTCGTCTACCCTATGCCTACTTACGTCTCGATCCACCAAGCTTCATGTATGGTTGCCGAGCTCAATTCACAAATCCCTTCATGTTTGTATTTTTTTCATTGCACCTAAGGTGTGATCAGCAGTGCCTATTGTGTACAGCTGTCTCTACAAAATTCGTCTACAAAGCAGTATTCTAGTCACCACCTTTCGGTGCACTAGTCGTCACAAGCTCAATTCAAGAATTCCTTTCTTGTTTGGAGTTTTTTCATTGAACCTAAAGCATGATCAATGTCTACCTTCCTCCCATCCCTAGCCTTGCATTGCTCGTTGTCTACTACCATCTCATCAAGATTCATCTGCAAAGCAGCATTCCAGTCACCCCCTTTCGTTTCACCATCCTTCATCTCTTCTAGGTATGGTTGTTAACCTCTCTTTCTGTAGCGTTATATGTACTTTGAGACTCCACAGAGGGTTCTCTCAGGTAGACTGACAAGATTTCTTCAATCATCGAAAAACATGTCTATTGTTTATGGGGTTATAAGGACAATAGCACACATAGGGTTGGTCATCCATCAACTCTTTGTCACATAATAGATTAGGGAATGTTAAGTTGTTGGTAGCCATTGAAGAGAAGTGGTAGCTGTTTGTGTGAGTTGATTAGAGTGCCCTTGTATGGTCTATTGCTATTCTTGTAAGTCGACTGATGAAAAATTAATCCTTTAGAGATTGTAAACATGATCTACTATTGTTCCTGTAAGTCAATTGGTAAGGTTTTGTCCATGTGGAAAATTACTAAAGAAAAAGTTGGTCCAGATAAGACCAAACCTTACCTTTGTGCCGGTGGATTGAAGCGACTCATTGAATAAAAGTCTAGGCTCAAGTCATGCAAGTATAAACAGACCATGTAACGCAATATACCATTGTCTTAGCTCTACCACCGTGGATATGATGCCAAGAAACCCATTGGCTAGTGCTAGAGTTGTGGATGATAGATCTACATGTTAGAGTTTTTTTTCATGTTCCTTCCCAAGTGACATATGCTTCAATGTGAGAAATTGTTGTCACCTCTTTGTGTTCTCACTATTTTGATTGAACAAAGGTTGTATGAGGGAATGGAATCCACGTTGTATGAAGGTGAGGGAATCCACATTGTATGAGGCCAATGTTTGTTAACCCTGTGGCAACAAGGGCCAGAAGTGCAGTCTAGGACAACAAGATGGTATGACAAATCTTAAAGGATGAGGATAGCCAAAATCCTCTCTAGAAAAGATCCAATCATACTTGCGAAAATAGGATCTAGAGAGAGAAAGACTTAAAGCCTACACTTTCGGAGGTTCCTCCACTTTGTCCCCCCAAAAGTGGAGGGACTCCTATCTTCTACAAAAGAGGTCCCACCACGGAGGTACCTACGGATTGTGTAGAGACCAACATGTATAAATATCTCTCAATGGAATGAAGCTCTGACTCTTTGGGGTTCAGTGTTCAAGCTCATTATTGTGTTCATGCGATTGATCTCCATTGCGTCCATGCTCTCTATTCTAGCATGCCCTTACCCTTGCACTCTCTACCCTTGTACTCCCTCCTCCTCCTTCCTCCCTTCCTCCTCCTCCTCCTCCTCCTCCTCCTCCTCCCTTATCCTTCTCCTCCATCTCCTCCTCCCTCCTCCTCCTCCTCCTCCTCCCTTCTCCTCCTCCTCCTCCTTCCTCCTCCTCCCTCCTCCCTTCTCCTCCTCCTCCCTCCTCGTCCCCCTCCTCCCTTCTCCTCCTCCTCCCTCCTCCTCCTCCTCCTCCTCCTTCCTCCCTCCCTATTCTTCGTCCTTCCTCCTCCTCCCTCCTCCCTTCTCCGCCTCCTCCCTCCTCCTCCTCCTCCTTCCTCTCTCTTCCTCCTCCTTCCTCCCTCCTCGTCAACCCTTAACCCTCAAATCCGCGAAGGAGACTAGCTCTCCACTCCTCAACCTTTGACTCCTCCTAAACCCTGCAACCCCCTCTGAACCCTGGAACTACTAGTTAGTTCTCTCAACCCTGTCCCCCTTTCGAGCCCTGAAACCCCCTTCTAACCCTTGACCTCCCGTGGAGGCGAGAGCCTCCATCAATCATTATAATCAAGCCCTCTTTCTCATTCACGCACGCATGAGATCTGCTTTCTATGCTTTAGTCTACACCTCTCACCGAAACACGACCCGAGGACCTATGCTATAATGAGCAACAACACAACTGTAGGTGACCAACACCCTACCTACACTTGGGTAAAACAGAGACAACATTTGGCACCGTTGTCAGGGAGGTTAGCGCCTGAAGCGAAAGCAGAGCACGTGCTTGCTGTGTGAAAAAGAACCCCCTTTAAAGAACCATTCAAGATACATCTTTCAAGGCAAAGGAGTGAAAAAATGCTTCCAAATGATGCAAAAAGGATAATGTTAACTTACAAAATCACATTAATACACTAAACACCCAAAATTAACCCTCACATCCTATAAAAGCAACACCAACCCCCCTTATTTCTTTCCCCACAGTTTTGCTAGCCACTTCCTTCTCCAAATTCCGTTAAACCTTCATAATTTCCGTCTTTCTCTATTTTTCGTCCTCCAATTTCCGTCCACCATTTCCACCACCACCACCATCACTTTTTCCGTCAACCCCCCCCCTCCACCACCAGTTTTTCCGTCACCCCCCCTTCCATCTCCATCTCCTCCTCCCATCATCTTCCTCCCCACCACCTCCATTTTTTCCATCCATCCCCCATCTCCCCCACTCAAGGTAACCATCCTTTTCCCCTCCACCATCTCTCTACCTCTCTCTACACCCCATCTCCCCTTTCCCCCCTCCACCTCCACCTCTCATCTCCTCCACCCCCCATCTCCATCACCCTCCACTCCCCATCTCCATCACCCTCCACTCCACCATCTCTCTACCTCTCTTTACTCCCCATCTCCTATACCCCCCATCTCCATCACCCTCCACTCCACTATCTCTATACCTCTCTCTATCCCATCACCTTCCCCTCCACCATCTCTCTATCTCTCTCTACTCCCCATCTCCTCTACCCCCCCATCTCCATCACCCTCCACTCCACTATCTCTTAACCTCTCTCTACCCCCATCACCTTCCCCTCCACTATCTCGTAACCTCTCTCTACCCCCATCACCTTCCCCTCCACCGTCTCTCTACCTCTCTCTACACCCCATCTCCCCCTCCACCTCCACCCCCCATCTCCACCACCACCCCCTTTTCCCCTCTCCCACCCCCCATCTCCTCCCCCTCCACCTCCACCCCTCCCATCTCCACCACCCCCCTTCCCTCTTCCCCCCCATCTTTCCCCCCTCCCCCTCCACCCCCACCCCCCATCTCCTCCCCCCCCCCCCCTCCATGCCCCTCATCTCCACCACCCCCCTTCCCTCTTTCCCCCCTCCCCCTCCACCTCCACCCCCCATCTCCTTCCCCCCCACCTCCACCCCCCATCTCCTCTCCCTCCACCCCCCCCCCCCCTCTCTCTCTCTCTCTCTCTCTCTTCCCCCCCTTTTTTTATTCTCTCTCTTTCCCCCCTCCCACCCTCTTCTCACACTCTCTCTCTCTTTTCTCTCCTCTCTCTTCCCCCCCTCTTCTCTCTCTCTCTCTCTCTCTCTCTCTCTCTCTCTCTCTCTCTCTCTCTCTCTCCGCCCCCCTCCCTCTCCCTCCTCTCTCTATCTACAAGGCCCCTAAGGGCCTTGGCTTTGGCTGCCCGCGCGCCAGCTAGATGCGGCGCTTGCGCGGCAGCGGCAGTGACGATGCCCGCCAGCCTAGCCTTAATCCACCAGGGCCTTAAAGGCCCTCCTCCATACCTCCTCCCCCCGTCCTCTCGCAAAACCCCCCCCCCCTCCTCATCTCCAAAAAAAACATCCCCCTCTTCCCCCCCCCCCACACAAACTTCTGCTGTCGCCGCCTCCCCCCCCAACCCACCAAAGGGAAAAAAAAGAGGGTTAAACTAATCGTAGTTAGGTTAGTTGATCTTATCTTAGGTTAATTAACCACCGGTTAGGTTAGTTACCCATAGGCGAGGTTAACTGAGCATAGGGTTAGATAAAGGTAACTATGTATCATCTAGTAATTAACTTTAGTTAGTTGGGTTAACTATAGTCATACTACCTGATTCAATTAGATAACTAGGTTAGGTTAAGGCCCAGATACAGTAATTGAGTCCAAACTAACTAGCAGTTAGCTAACAACCTTAGTTAGGTCGAAGGTCTAGGACCATTCACACTGAACCTAAAAACAAAAGGGCCCCTAAAATCCCCTAACTTTGAGGATCCATATCTTTCCCGTTTGGGACCCAAATTGGACCCAGATTGAACCACAACTTCACACACGGAACCATTGAGCTACAAGAACTTCTTCTAGACAATCCCACACCATTTAGGCATCCATAAAACACGTCAATTTGCACCCTCGTGTGGGCCCCTATTTTGCACTAATTCGCTCATAAGATTCCGTCACGACCTCCAATTGACAATCCGTCTGCACCGGCACATTTTCCCACTCACATGGAGCATTCGTAGGCACATCTTTAACACAACGATCCCTACGACACTAACACATCTCTAACCCCCTTAACAATTTTTACTCCTTTTTCGGGAGCCCGTATCATAGCTGTTTAAAGACCAAATTGCACCCGGATTAAACCCAGATTTCACATATGTAAAGATCTATTGTAAATGAAGTTTTTTGAAGTGTTTAACCATCAATTTTGGGCTCTGGTAGTCACCTCATGTAGGCACTAATTTCAACCCGTTGCTTGCTTATTTTTTATCATTTTCGGATCCACGAAGGTCGAAATCATAATCAGACTTCGCAGTCCTATGCACCCACCTGAAAGTCACAAATAGCACTTGTTTATGCACCTCGGATCTGGACGAAGACTAGCTCCTGCATACTTTCGCGAGCTTTCCTCGGCCCTCGACGTTCTTCAAGAATTCAACCTCTCACCATCGACAAGCAGCATGGAGGAAATCACAATTGAAGAAGCAATAAGTAGCGATGATCAAAGTCTTTTAGAACACCTTAAAGAACGATGCAACCACAACAACAACAACAATGGCAGACGACACTTGTTAAACTGGAAATGCCAAATTACAGTGGATGAGGGGACCCTGCTAGGTTCCTTCAACTCTTTGACACAGCATGTTGTGCCGAAGGCGACGAGTCAAATGAAACCAAAGCCGCTTGATTCCTGATGGCCCTAACGATGAGGCTTCAAAATGGTACCTCTATCTGCTCGTAGAGGAGAGAGCCACATGGGCACTAACCAGTTCAAAAGAAGATTCCAAATAGAAAGGCTGCAAGATGACCCCGCATTACAACTCGGCAATATAGATATGTGCAAGAAAGAAAAGGTCAGAACATACCTGGGAAGAATGAAAAGATTAATAGAAAAATGTGATCCCCATCCGGACGACAAGTACCTCATAGCATGGTTCATCTCTGGCCTGAAAAAATCCATTTGCAAGGACATGAAAAAAGTCAGCAGCTATGCACATTTCAGCGACGCTCATGAAGCTACAATAGACATTGAGGACGGCATGACTGATTCTGACAGTGACAATGATGGCTATAAATCAAGTCATCGTGATAAGAAATCTTCAAACAAGGGAAGAACTTCCCACAAAGATTGCACCACCGAGGACAAAGTGGAAGCCATGGCCCTAGGAGTAAAAGATGAAATGATGCAGGCCATCGAGCAAAAGCTGTAGGTCTCTCAACCACCACAGTACCCACGGAGATAAAATGTTTGGTGCCCACACTTTATGGCCAACCATACAGCCAATGAATGCCCAATCTTAAGGAACAGACTAAACCCACCAGAAGTGGCGCAGCCCCCACGGTTATGGTGTCCCATTTGCAATGCTATAGGGCATGATGTAAATACTTGTTTCTACAATATGAGGGTAGCACAACCCCAGACCCAACAGTACCAATAGCCACCCATCTCAGTGTACAGACAGCCGGCACTTGCACCTAATGCACAAGTGCCACGTCTCAACCCACTCCCTATGAGGACACAAGTGCCTCAACTAATGAGGAATCCCAATCCTTCGTAATATCCACGGGCTCCCTATTAAATTACACGGTGCAACGGAACAGAAACTAAACAAAGAATATAGAGTACATAGCAAACTGGAGAGGAACAAACTTTTCCTTCAATACTGATGTAGTACAGATGATGGCTCTGTCCACCCTTGCACTCCCACAATGGAGCTTAGATGGCGATCTAGACAGATACTAGTAGCTATAAGATCTGATCTGATCTAAATTGATCTGATCCAATGGATTGGGGAGGTCACCTCTTTATAGCTATGAGGGTGGTAGTCAGATCAACATAGTCGGTGGAGTCGACCAGTCGACCTAGTCGGTGGAGCCGACCAGTCAACCTAGTCAGTGGAACCGACTAGTCGTCCATGGAATATTTAGGGAATATTCCCCAGCAAGAATAAGGGGCTCCCACACAATCACCTTTCTACCATCAACAGTCTCATTGATAGACCTCATCTGACATGCAAGTCAGGATCCATCTAGTGTCTTGGGCTCACACATGGCTTCTCCTCATATGGGGGCCTTACAACTTGAGCACCTTGGACCACTGGTGGTTACTAGGAGGGTGGGGCATTTAGCATATCTAACACCCCCCCTCAATGTCCACCCGTAGGTGAACTACCTTATTGGCCCAATGTCGAGTCTCTGAAGATGACCCTGAAGCTGATCCTTCCCGAGTGCCTTGATGAAGATATCTGCTCCATTTTGCTCTGTTGGACAGTAGACCAATTCCACTATCCCGTCCTCAATCAAATATCACGCACATAGTGATATTGAATCTCTATATGTTTTGTGCACACATGAAACATTGGATTTTTAGCAATGGCCATGCAACTTTGATTGTTGCACCTTAGCACAGTTGCCTCATCCTCTTGCACTCCCATGTGCCATAAGATCCTCCTTAGCCACACTGCTTCACATGTAGCAAAACATGCTGCCTTTTGTACTCAGCCTCGGTAGAAGACAATGCCACTGTTGGTTGTTTCTTACTGATCCAAGAGAAGGTACATGAACCTAAAGAGAAACAATACCCAGAAATTGATTTCCTGGAATTAACATCTCCAGCCCAATCTGAGTCACAATGACCAGCCAAGGAAGTGCCCGTACCATAGGTGATGCCATAATCAAGAGTGCCCTTCACATACCTGAGCACCCGCATCCCTACATTCCAATGATTCTCTTGGGGCTTATTGGAGAACCTGCTCAAAACGCCAACATCAAAACTGATGTCCGGTTTGGTGTTGCATAGATAGATGAGACTGCCGACCAACTTCCTGTACCTCCCGATGTCTACTGGTGGTGAGGCATCCTCCATAGACAACCTCGCATTTACCTCCATAGGTGTAGCTATCTCCTTTCACTCGGACATACCAAATGCCTTCAAGGTCTCCCTTGCATATTTTTACTGAGAGATGAAGATCTTGCTTGGCTCTTGCCAGACTTCATCAATCCCAAAACAGTAGTGCATCATCTGTCATCTCAAACTCTGTGCTCAACGCCTTTCTGGTCTGCTCGATCATGTCTTCATAGTCACCTGTAATAAAATACTATATTAGAGAATTTGGGAAAATCCTGATAATTTGGGAATTTTTGAGGGGTTGTAATTATGTAACATTCAATGTTTTTCATTGATTTTTCCCATAGATTTGGCAGTCCATCCAAATCTCACAAATGTGCATGGTTTGCATCAACATAAATAAAATGTCAAATGTTGCGGTTTCGACCAATGCATGGTAGTTTTTGAGGGGTTGCAATTACAATGCATTGAGTGCACTCCATTGACTTTCTCACTAGATTTGGCCGTGTTTATGAAACTCACAGTTTGGAATGTGAATGTTCTGCATTAGCCAGGAAAAAAACATCATATGTTTGAGTTCAACGAAGCATTTTTTGTCTCTTCTCGAAAAAAGATGGTGTTCAAAAACACCATCTTAGTTTAGTTGGAGAAAAAGTAAGAATGCAACACTAGTCCTTGATATTTTGTCAAGTGTGCAAAACTTGCAACCACAAAGCAATGGTCTGCAAAAAAAAAAGATAAAGAAAAAAGATCAATGTCATACCTTCCAAATATTTGTCAGTATTCAATTAAATTATCATTGTGCAAGGAAAAAAAAGTCATGCTTTTCAAGTACCTTCACTCCATTGTGGAGTCTGCATCAGAGTTGGAATCTGTACTATGAGACAAACTAGATAAAGCTCGCTTGCGTGCAATGGTTGGTAGCTTCACCTTGATGGGGAGGTTGCTGCTCTTTGAGAAAACCTTCTTTGAGAGTTTACCTTTTGGAACCCATGACCATACAAGAGCATCAACAGATTCCCAACGTGGAGGATCACCTTTATTGCACATCCAAATCTTGTTCCAACAATCTGCATACACCTCCTCAATATGTGCATTGCGTCTTTTGCATATAGGTGCCCAATATTGTATGAAAACCTTCTTGAAATTTTTAGATTTATTATCCTTTTGTACATCAGTCTGAGCAATGCCTAGCCAAATTGGGTAAATTTTTTCTGCCGGTCGGACCAAAAGAAAGTGTCCTTTTTGTACATCAACCATTGGATCAAATGATTGTTTTGGCTTTTTCCTTTGAGGTCCACAGTAGTGATCATTCAACTCTTCAATTCCTTGAAACTCATTGTTTTCATTATCAACTACTTGCACACAATCAATATGTTGCGTCTTTGGCCAAAATCTCTCGTACATGCCCTGTACACTATCGTTTGGTTTATCAAGCTCATCAATCACGTTCTTCCAGTACTTCACTACTGGCTTGTAAGCTTCTGGACCTTGCAGGTGCGCCCATTTTTCCCAAAAGTGTACATACTCCTTGATACCAACTATCACATCTGAGTGATCCTTCACATACTCGAACATGGGTACACAAGGTGGCTCTCCACTTGGTAGCATTGGATGACCATCCGAATGTCTCTTCCACAACTCAATGCCACCTTCACTTGGTTGCCAATCTAATGATCGTGGATGCACTTTATATTGCATGATAGGAACTTCATTTCGCATAAAGAATCGAAATTGGAGAGGCTTTGAGCTCAGGGGGGTCACTATGTATAAACCCTCTATATCACGTGCGTTCAAGGCCTATTTTTAAAATCCCTTATCTGTAATTTCTTCATTAATAAAATGTACCCCTTTTCTATACAAATCTGTAAATTTTTTCCAAAACTATTTTAAATAATCCCTTATGTATATTTATTTATGTAAATTGTAGAAATAAAAAATATCCTTCTGTTGAACTCACGTGATAGGGTTACATATGATGAGTGACCCCCCTGAGGCTTTGAGTGTCCCACTAAAGCATCTTGCCCATCGCATAGGCATCCATCAACATAGCTCTTGAAATTAGGGACTTCCGTTACCAAAAATGGCATTGGAGAAGACTCCTCACATTGTCTAAAAGTATCCATGAGATGTGCAAATGTCAATGTTTGGCTAGTTCTTAACCTCTCTGAAAACCTGCTGAATATTGCATCAATATCCTCATGTGTATGCCCAACCATCAAGAATCCCAATTGAATTGACTTGAAAATCCCTCGAGCAACTTGTTTCAAAGAGGAATGCAAACCAGCAAGAACAATGTTCATTGATGTTTCGCCTTACACGAGTTGTGTTAATCCAGCAGAAAATTGCATTTTTCCTACAAAATGATATAGATTGTGGTGATTCTATTTTGCTTCATGAGTTATTGCCATACCTACAGATGCTAGATGATGTAGTAGATGTGCGCACTGCCATCTCTTCTAACAGATTTGGTCAAGCCGACTATCGAAGGGCATGATATGTTCTATTATTTTCAACCAGTGATCCTTGAATTCAAAGAAAAAAACAAAGAAGTGCTCGAAAGGATGAATGTCGAATCTCATATGTCTACTCATAGTTCAAAAAAAGACACAGAGAAAGGTATTGCTTCACCTATAACCAAAACTAGAGTGAGAGGGACTTGTCCTACTACAAAAAGTATGGTGCATGCTCAACATGTTACATTGAATGAAGAGGAAGAATGCATGCTAGGAAAAATTGCCAAAATGGGGCCGTTGAAAGATAGTGAGGCAAAACACTTTGCTATGGTTCTTGGATGCAAGAAAGGGGAATCACTGTTGATGCTGCAAGGGCATTCTTAGCCAACTTGATTCAATTTTATTGCATAGACAACCCTTAGTGAATCTGGGTGATCTTGTTAATTAGAGTTGCAGACACAAATGCTCAGCTAAAACATTTGTACCTACATTCTGATTTATATTTGGACACTATTTGGTTAGATTCGATTTGCAAAACATTATGTTTCAATTTGTTTTTGAAAGAATTAATAGACATTGAGTTAGTACCTTGTGCAAAAAATGCTCTGTGCTTTGTGATGTGAGTTTGTATTCCTCCACTAAAAGAATGATTCTTTGATTTTAAACATATGATAGGTGTTGCAGATTGTCCTAAAAAGTTGAAGAGCTATCTTATTACAAATTTTGATCCTGCATCCAATGGTTTATGGAAACATGAATTGCCCATACCCATTGAGCACGTGTTCGAAATGAATGGCATCCATTATGAAGTAAAGAAATCAACAATACCTTGGGCAGGATATGGTCTTTTTGTACATACGAGCATCAAGAAGAAACAAGATTTGATGGTATATAATGGTCCAAAGTATGATTATGATACTTGGAGATCTCTCCTCAAGTTTTTCCCAAGGATGAAGACTTATGGAATGTTTGAAGATCCATTCATTGAGCCATTGACAGATGTGAAATGTATTGTGGGAGATGTATTGTATGGAAACATTGCTGGATATATAAATAGCTCAATGTATTATAAAGAAAGAACAAATGTTATATTTGTATACATCCAAAATGTTATATTTGTGTACATCCCTAAGCTACCACCTTGGGCTCAAAAGTCACAAGGAGATTTGAGTGCCCATGGCTACATTACTATGCAAACCATAAAGGATATCTCCTTCGGAGATGAGCTACTTTATGAGTATGAATACTAGTATAGAATTGTTAATTATTGTGTTAAACGATGTGATGCAAAATTTAGTTGCAAATTTGGCTATGTGTCAATGGTTTTGATTATATTTAGCACAAGAAAGCAATTTAAAACAAGGTTTTTATCAAGACCATGTCTCTGAGTTTCATGAGCACTATTGTGATGGAGAGTTTCACGAGCTCTATTGTGATGGAACGGTGTTTTTGAACACCACATTTATATGATGGATGTCAAAGCTCTACCATAATCCTATTGCATCATATGTCAATACTGCAATTTATCAAGATAGAAACATATGCATTTGGCATTAATTCGATACATCTAATATACCAAATAAAAATTGACAGTTGTTGCAAGTTTAATTTTGTTTTTGAACACCACATTTATATGATGGATGTCAAAGCTCTATAACAATCCTATTGCATATATCAATACTGCAATTTAATTTACTCCAATGAATCTTCCTAACACAACATCTATAAATTGGCTTTTGTTTGTGGTTTTGATGTATATGAAACAACAAACATCTTTCTTTCACTAGCAAATCAACAAATGTTTTGGCCATGGGACCATGTTCACATCTATTAAGGCCTTTTGCCATAGCAACATACGGAAGCTTGTTGCTTGGGTTCTAGGAATTGGGAAAGTATTGTGCATGGTCTAGTCACCCCCAACATAACTGAAACTTGGGTCCTCAATGGAGCTAATGTTTCAATAAAAAAAATCAAATTTTACTTTTGAAGTGACTATATTTTTCCTATACACATACAAGTTAGCATCTGAGACACATCTTTTGAAGTTTAATTTATGAAAGAATTTGTCTATCCGTTGGTACCATGCTCTTGGGGCCTGTTTCAGCCCATATAGAGCCTTCTTCAGCTCTCGGGGGGGTCACTCATCATATGTAACCCTATCACGTGAGTTCAACAGAAGGATTTTTTTAATTTCTAAAATTTACAGAAATAAATATACATAAGGGACTATTTAAAATAGTTTTGGAAAAAATTTACAGATTTGTATAGAAAAGGGGTACATTTTATTAATGAAATTTTTTACAGATAAGGGACTTTAAATATAGGCCTTGAATGCACGTGATATAGAGGGTTTATACATATTGACCCCCCCGAGCTTCAGCTTACATATCTTATTCTCAAAATGGGGGGCCTCAAACCCAAGTGGCTGAGCCACGTACACCTCCTCCTTGAGGTCACCATTCAAGAATGCTGATTTAACATCCATTTGATAAACTGGCCACTTTTTATGAGCAGCCACCGATAATACTGTGCAAATAGTGGTCATTCTGGCAGTCGGAGCAAAAGATTCCTCAAAATCAAACCCTTCAACCCGCGAAAATCCTTGTGCAACCAATCTGGCTTTGTACTTTTCCAAAGTCCCATCGGCCTTGTACTTTACCTTCCAAACCCACTTGGTGCCAATAACCTTTCTGTTAGGTGGTCGATCTACCAGCTCCCAAGTTTCATTCTTCATGATGCTGTCATATTCTACTTGCATAGCATTTTTCCAATCTCGGTCTACAAGTGCTTCCTCCAAACTCACAGGCTCCTTTACTTCTACAATAATCTTAGCCATCAAGGCCATATTGACTATGTGAGCAGAAGCCCTCCTTTACTCCTCGATTCTCTGAGACCGCCTTGGTCCATCTACATGGTGCTCAACAGACATAGGCATTTGGTTATCATGGTCATAGAGATGCCTTACCCAACGCGGCAATGGCTTTTCCAATGGTGTAACAATAGGTTGGTGACTTATACCTTCATCATCTGATATTTCCTCCTCCTTTATAGCTCTTGGGACAGGTGCATAGTGAATTACCTCTTCACTTGATGATAAAGTGGAAGAGCTCTTCTCTGCCTCCACTGCATGTGGCTGCTCCTGAACACCACATCGCGGCTCGCTATAATCTTCTTTGCCTCTTGGTCATACAAGTTATAGGCTTTCTTCTCATCACAATAGCCTAAGAAGATACATTTGGTGCTTTTTGGTTGTAGTTGGTTGTAGCTTGTTTCTCTCTTTGTCTGGTACATGCGCATAGCATTCACACCCAAACGTTCTGAAGTGGGAGACAGATGGCTTCTTACTGCTGTAAGCCTCATGTGGTGTTTTACCTTTGAGTGCCTTTGTATAGCTGCGATTAAGGATGTAAACCGCAGTATTGACCGCCTCAGCCCAAAAGTGGTTTGGCAGTCCAACACCTTTCAACATACACCTCCTCATCTTCACCGTGGTCCGCATTTGGCATTCAACAACTGAATTTTGCTGAGGCGTATGTGGTGTCATCACTTGTCGCTTGATCCCTTTGCTCTTGCAAAAATCTCCGAACTCTGTAGAAACAAACTCACCACCACCATCCGATCTAATTTTCTTCACTTTTCTCCCTGTTTCATTTTCCACAAGCTGTAGCCATTCTTTAAATTTACCAAAAGCTTGAGCCTTTTCGTGAAGAAAGTACACCCACATCTTCCTACTATAGTCGTCGACAATCAATAAAAAATAGGAAGATCCCCCCAAGGCCTGTGTAGGCATCTTACCGCACAAGTCAACAAAGGACTAATCCCAGTGTATGCTAATTAAATAAGGCCCACCACATATCGAACACCCATCAAGTGTTTCGGTTGTGGAGAAAACCACCGCATAGCAGAATGCCCACACAAGGGTAACCCCATTTTATTCCAACCTGTGTGTAGGGAATGCGGATTTGGGCATGCTTTCATGGATTGCCCACTAAGAACAAAGCCTCAGCCAACCACAAAAGTAAAACCTGAAGTACCCCTCGGGATGATAAGTGTGGAAAATCACAATGTGGCATCATAGCCAGTCTTGATCATAACAAGACAACAGAAAGAAGCGGTCGCAAAAACTCCTTTTCGCTCAAAAACCAAAGAGTCCTCTGGCAAAACAAGCCATGCCAATCCCACAACACAGTGAGACCATGCCTAGCACATCCATGGAAAGTGCCACCCAAGGAGCGAAGGAAGCATACCCCGATGCTGAAACTGAAAAGATGCGCTATCAAGCCTTGAAGCAATGGGTTCAACAAGAACAAGAAAAATTTGAGGCAGACAGGATGGCAGCAGTAGAGGTCAGAGCACCATAGCATTGACACAGTGATTGATCCCAACAACTTCCAAGAGGTAATAGAGCAACATGCAAAACATCCCCAATTGGGTGGCACCGCACTAGCAAGCTTGATAAGTTGCCCAGTCACGATGCCAATTGGGACCTTACTAAGAAATTTCCCTACAATGTGGGAAAGTTTCAAGGGATGGATCGAATCTACTTCCCTCCACTTGAAGAAGATGAAAAGGTAATTTCGGTAAAATGAGGGTAAAATTTGGTGCTCGGGATGACATAAAAAATGTAACCATCCCGCTGGAGCATAAAGTCTATGGTCAATACCCGGCAATAGTGGACGGCAGAGCCAAAGTAAACATTCTGGCAAGAGAGCTATATGAAGAATGGGGCCTACCTCCAATGCAAAAGGCCACATTTAACATCCGTCTAGCTAACCACATGAAAATGAAGCCATTGGGTATCGTTGACAATGTGTCAACAAAAATTGCTGGAGTAAGATTCATGCTCCAGTTTACTATCTTGGATCTTCCCAAGATCCCCACAGCATACCATATATTGTTGGGAAGACCATGGCATGTCGGTAGTCCATGATTGGGGCACCGATAGGATCACTATCGAAAATAGAGAAACTGTTGTCAAGATAAATATGGGAACATGGGAAATCAAACCCACTATTCCTAGAAATGTCGAAGACACTTCTTCCACTACAGCCACCAGTCATGCATCCCCTATACCTACCAATGCACTAAAGCCCATAGAGGGGGATACACAAAGTGATATTAATAATTGGAAGTGATATCAATAATTGGATACAGACGTTGGTTACAATAGATAATTGTAAAACAACACATCTAATGTTGCCAGATGTGGATGCCCAAATGGTACAACTAGAAGCACCAATCTGGGATGATGAATCAAAAGTAGTGGAAATGCCAGTCTTCATGACAGGCGTCAAATGGGACAATGACCCTGAAGAGTCCATAATAGAAGGCTACGGTGCCTCGGACATAAAGTGGGATCTGGAAACAGAAGCTGATAATGCATTCTTGGAAGGCCAAGTATTTGACAATGACTTGGCAATCCTACAGGCACTCATGGCCATTGAATACCCCAAGATCGCGACCCTCCATCACAATCCAATAAGAATCGGTCCTGGAAAAAAAAGGAGGGTGTGCAACGCTAAAAGGCCAAGATAGAGCACTTCAACGAATTCGAAAGAATGCAGACCAGAGTGGTTGAATTGTACTTAACTGAGCCGACAAAAGCACCTGAGTCCCCAAATTTTAAATGGGAACCTAAAGGGCTTGAAGGTGTTTGTATGGCTGAAGAACCACTCCTTGGAAGTGCGACTCCTATTGAAAATCCATCACTGGTCTCACAAAGCAAAAAGCTTAGAAAGTTCAAACCCAATGTGAGAATGAAGAGTGAAATGGTGAGTAGTAACAAAAAAGAACAACGTGAATTGGACCAAATATCTTCCAATGGAGCTACCAGCCAAGCAAGCACCTCAAAGCGCCATGCAGGCCTAAGTGAAGTTCCCGATTACTTCAAAAACTACACTAGAGTAGAAGCAACAATAGTAATGCCTAGGCCAGTCAGGGAATCAGAGCTCAAAGAAATAGAGAATATTGAGGATACCCCAGTTTATGAAGGACTAGTCAAGACAAGGAAACTGAATCTTGCCTTGGACACTGAAGAAGAAAAGCATGTGTACATCGGTGAACAGCTCACTCTAGAAGAAGAAAATGAATTGAAAGCATTGCTAATGGAATATAGAGATTGCATGGCTTGGTCCTACAAAGAAATGAAAGGGATTTCCCCAAAAAATGCAATACATACTATACCAATAAGGGAAGGATCCAAACCCAACGTATGTGGACCTTACAGGACAAATCCCAAGTATGGCACCCATGTCTATGAAGAACTAGAAAAATTATTGAATGCTGGTTTCATTTATGAGATCGAGCATATCGATTGGGTGTCACCAATTGTGATTGTTCCTAAGAAAAACAAGCAACTCAAAATATGTGTGAATCTCAAGAACATCAATGCATCAACAATTAGATATCATTATCCCCTACCATTAACTGAAACAGTTTTAGAAAGGGTAGCAATATTTGAAGTGTATAGCTTCTTGGATGGGTTCAACGGGTACAACCAAGTACAAATTCTACCTCAAGATCAAGCAAAGACAGCGTTTGCCACACAATGGGTCATTTTTGCATATAGAGTCGTGCCATTCGGCTTATGCAATGCCCCATCTACTTTTAAAGGGTAATGTACACCGCCTTCAAGGAATTTCTTAACAAGTTCCTACAAGTCTTCCTCGACGACTTGTGCATACACGCAGGAAAAGGAGATCACTTGAAATGCTTGGAATAAGTCCTTAAAAAATGTAGGGAGTATGGAATCTCTTTGAATCCTCTAAAATGCCAATTCTTGGTCACATACGGAGTAGTCTTGGGACACATAGTCTCTCAACATGGGATTGAAACTGACATGGATAAAATAAAGATCATCATGGAACTCCCCCCCCCGCTAAATGCCAAGGGAATTCAAGTCTTCATGGGACATGCTGGATACTATAGAAGATTCATACTGAGGTATGCCATGATTGCAAGACCCCTTTACAAGCTCCTAATCAACTTCATCTAGACAGACGAATGCGAACAAGCATTCGAAACCCTCAAGTGGAGATTGATCATAGCCCCTGTTCTAATGGCACCAAATTGGAACATAGACTTTCATGTACATACTGATGGGTCCAATTATGCAATGGGGAGTGTGTTATGTCAACCTGGCAAACACAACAAAGACTACCCAGTATGCTTTGCAAGAAGACATCTAAATGATGCGGAGGTGAATTACACCACAATAGAAAGAGAAGCCTTGGCAATGATCTACAGCGTGAAGAAATTTCAACACTATCTATTGGCTACTGACTTTATCTTCTACACAGATCATCAAGCCTTATTATATGTTATGAATCGGCCATGTACCACAGGCCGAATCACTCGATGGCTTCTACTGCTATAAGAATTCAATTTCAAAATCATGGTGAGAAAAGGAGCTCAATAGTTCATTACCGATCACATGTCACGATTGAGGACAAGAGAAGAGCCAGAAGGAATAGAAGATGACCTACCAGATGCCTCATTATTTCAAATAGACGTTGTGCGTGATTGGTGTGCAGACATCATTGGGTACTTAATGGCGGGAAGACCACCTCCTGAAATGAAAGCCGTGGATGCTAGAAAACCACAACACAAAGACTTCAATCCCCTAACAACAGTCATTGCACAAAAACCCTTTGAAAAATGGGAGATTGATTTTGTGGGTCCCATCCATCCAGCAACAAAAGGAACACAAGCACGCTACATCATTGTGGCCACTGATTACTTTACCAAATGGCTAAAGCTAAAGCCATTAGAAAGGCAGATGCCAGAAGCACAGCAAGGTTCTTGTACGACAATGTAATCACCCGATTTGGATGTCCCATTGAAATTGT
This sequence comes from Dipteris shenzhenensis, assembly GCF_047967505.1. Lineage (NCBI taxonomy): Eukaryota > Viridiplantae > Streptophyta > Polypodiopsida > Gleicheniales > Dipteridaceae > Dipteris > Dipteris shenzhenensis. Next base: position 24,557,241 of record NC_141614.1, on the reverse strand, counting down.
GTCAGATAGAGGCACACATTTTGTCAATGAGGTCATCCAAGAACTCTTGTCTAACTTTATGGTGATCCATAGAGAGAGCACACCTTACTACCCCCCAGGGAATGGACAAGCCGAATCCACCAACAAAATTCTATGTATTTTCCTCACCAAGGTAGTAGAACCAAAGCATTCTGATAGGGCAGAGAAACTAAATGCAGCCTTATGGGCATACAGAACCACACTCAAGGTCAGTATAGAAAATACAGCTTTTCAATTGGTGTACAGTCTTGAAGCTATGGTCCCACTAGAATTACATACTGATGAGTAAATAAATTCAACATGCCAAGAAGAAATGCCCAGAACCAAGGGATACTAGAGGCAGGAGAAATTGGGCCAAAGCAATTGACTATGCAGGATGTAGGTGCAGAACACCTTGAGGACCAGACCAACAAAGAGCTAGCAACAGATGGAACAATATAGCTTATATGGCCACGAGTCTCAACGTTCGCCATGTCACCCAATGCTTACAACTTCTTGCAATCAAAGGGACTAGGTAGTCTTTTTGAGAAGCTAAAATCCTTCTTACCAACACCTGCTATGATAGAATACATTTGTCAATTCATAACATCATATAAAAGCAGAGAGTTGGAGAAAGATAAGTATGGCACACTAACATATAAAGAAAAGGCCTTACATATATATACCTCAAGAAGAATATCCAAAGAAACATTTGGATGCAAGATTCTCTGAAATTCAAGATTTATTCCCATTTAACACAAAGTCACAAAGCGGGGGAATATGCCATGATATGATTCTGGATCCTATATGCAAAGAGGCAGCAAAGTTTTTGGCTGACATTTTCAATCATATAGGAGTGAGAAAAAACTATATGTCAGTAAGAACTCTTACACTCCTTGGTAAAGCAAAACTACAAGACTGAGCTCAACACATATCCTTGCTGCTAACCAATTATGTATCCACTACACATAATGGCAAAAGCTATGTTGCCCATCTATTGGCCATAATAATTGGGTTTGCAATAGAGCAAGAGGATGACTCTACACCCCTCTCAACACAAGATATTGAGGACTTTGAAACATTGATATTATCGCCAAAATGGGAATTAGACCCTCCACCTACGGTCAATGCGGATAGCATGGAAGGGAAACAATCCAAAGAGATTCCAGAGAATGACAATGTGGAACTCTACCAAAGAATATTGCAACTTAGTTCAGTCTTGCTCCCGCAACAGAAGGACTCGAGCTGGAAATCCAAGAGGATACCATGATACATAATGAATTTGCAAGAGAGCCAAATAGCATGCCTCTCCAAGAATCACAAGTCACCAATGTTGATGACTCCACGACTCTAGAGTCACAACCCCCAAATGCCTCTAGTGGCACCATACAACAGACTGATGTTCAAGAAATAGATCAACATTCCATATGGGCACATGGGAGTCAACTGTATGTCCAATACATCACAACCAACAGTTATTACAACAATGGTCTTAATTATTTGCTACCATGGCATCAAATGAGTAGGAAAGAGAAATGGAAAGACAGATGCTCCCATCATTCCAATCCAAGTTGCAAAATGCCGAGACTGAAATTATGAAGTTCAAGGAAAGCATGGTAGAACAAATGCAGCAACAGGTCCTTACACAAAATGCTCTAGCAGAAAGTGGAGAGGATGCCCTACAAGCCACGATTTCTCTCCAAGAAAAACACCTACAACTATCTGATGCCTTGAACCAAAAGGAAAAGGTCGAGTTATCCCTCTCCCATATGCAAGCCACTTGTGATGATATCAAGAAGGAATTGGTGCACTTAAATGAAAGTTTACTGCTTAAAGAGGATCAACTCCATGCCACATTAGACACAAACAAAGAGTTGCAGAACAACCTCAAAGAAGGTAAACATCAAATTCAAGCACTAGAGAAGGAATGCATAGCATCAAGTGAGATACTTGTGCACACCAAAGGAGAACTGGACACTCAAGAGCAAGAGATACTCCAACTCCGTGTGCTTAATGATCAATTTCTAGGGCATCCAAAAGCAGCTCAACAATTCAATAGTCTAAAGCTTGCATACACCTCCACAGTGGGTAAGTATAAAGACAAGTGCATGGAATGGCAAAATCAAAAGGCAATAATTTCAAAGTTGGAAATTCAACTCTACTAGGTCAAGCCGATGACGATGCGGAGGGGTCAGCACAAGATATTCTGCTACAAGGCATCACTACATTATACCAAGTGCTTGTTGCAATCCTCCAGCAAGAGGGAGGCAAGAGGATCACCTTGAAGGAATAATACGCATACTCTGGAAACACTTGCAAATCAAAATGTTACATGCAGTACCTGGTCTTGATTGGACCAAACCAGTAAGCACCAAGACTCTTCGAGATCTATGCCAGCATATGGATGAAGATGAGAAGAATTTGTTCTGTCTCTCATTACATTGAAGTCTCATATGGTTAAAAGTTGATGCAATACTACTATATGAATGCTTGATGGGAAGCCCCCCTCTTTGGGTAGTAGCCGGACTCCTACCTATATTGCAAAAATCACCAGCAACTTCCATGGGATATAACTCCCAGAAAAATCCAAAATTAAAGCTATCAATGCCTACTAGAAGCGACAAGGACCTACCAGAGGAATATGTGGTCTACCTTCAATCTGATCTACCCTATCTTGCCACTCTCTATTCTGATCTACTCACATCCCTTCCTAACTCTAGTACTATCCTCCATACCTTTTCAAAAATCCATGCTAATCCATATTCCTTGCCATGCCTCTTTGCCCATGCCTCTCAACACTATCGCCTAATCCAAGAATCTAACTCCTGTCATCTAGTTACACCTAACTTTTCTCCAACACTTGACAATCCATCCCTTGAGGATTATCAAGTTGCTAAATCAATTTGCCTTGCTCTCCCTCCACTTTCCACAAACATTCCTACTTCTACCTTCTCAAACTCACTACTTGCTTCGACCTCAAGCTTTTCCCCTATAATCTCTTCCTCTTCCCCAAGACCACATGTTCCTCCAATCTCCCTTGAGTTTTCAATGGAAGACACCATTAATGATTGCATCAATGAGCTTCAAGAATTGGATAATCCAATTCGCACACCCACACAGGAGTTGCAACAAGATACAGATAGGATTCCCATGCCTGGTAATCCCATTGGTGATTCTTGGAGGCAATACCCAAACATGCAATTAAGAGGAGGATGGGACCTCTCCGAAATTTCAAAGAGTATTCACCAAGCACAAATCACTCCAGAGATTAGTATGAAATTGGAGCCACAGCCTGCTTGGTGTAGACCAAAGCTGCTCAATGAAAAGTACCTCTTTGAATACATGCAGGCTCCATCTTCCTTTCACATGCATCCCACATTTGATGCAGTGCCCTGTCGCTACCGGTGGGATGCCAATCATCATGATCCAGATAATGCAGATGCTCCTCGTAATTGGCCGTTAATAAATAGAAACTCTAAAATCAAATGGACAAGCCAGGAAACACTCATCAGAGCCTTGGATAGACATGCATCAATTATGCAAACCAGTTATGACAAAACACTCAAGGAAAGTGCAAGATACAGTGAAGCCTTAGTAGTCATCCTGGAGGTGTCCCTCACCATTGACAACCATTTGCCCAACCTCATCTTCAATCCAAATCAACATATAGATGCTCAAACAACAAGTCGCCTCTTTCGAAATGCCATCTCTTCAAGGCGTTATGTGTGTTTGTTTGAAGAAATGGTTGGCACTGGCTTCTTAAAAAGTGAGCAAGCAAACTACGGTGTTCATGGATTACAAAGGAAAAGATCTACAAGAAGCTCGCTTCATCTATCACTGCTGCCATCTCTACCATACTCATTGGGTAAAGACAACTGCATCACAACATCGTCTGCAGACCCAACCATAACCCGAGGACGGGTAATCAAGTCGGTCCAGGGGAGTTGTTAATCCTGTGGCAACAAGGGCTAGAAGTGCTGCCTAGGACAACAACTATGAGAGCATTGTGTGTGTAGAGTAGCGGCAAAGCTCCACTTGTAATATCTTGAGCCTAAAAGATGGTATGATAAATCTTAAAGGATGAGGATAGCCAGAATCCTCTCTAGAAAAGATGCAATCATACTTGCAAAATCGGGATCTAAAGAGAAAAATACTAAATCCAGAGAGAGAAAGACTAAAAGCCTACACTTTCAGAGGTCCCTCCACTGTGTAGGGACCCAAAAGGTCCCCCCAAAAGTGGAGAAAAATACTAAATCTAGAGAGAGAAAGACTAAAAGCCTACACTTTCGGAGGTCCCTCCACTTTGTGTAGAGACCCAAAAAGTCCCTCCACTTTGTATAGAGACCCAAAAAGTCCTCCCACCTTGTGTAGGGACCCAAAAGGTCCCCCCTAAAAGTGGAGGGACTCCTGTCCAAAAGGTCTCCTACAAAAGAGGTCCCACCACGGAGGTACCTACGAATTGTGTAGAGACCAACATGTATAAATATCTCTCAATGGAATGAAGCTCCGACTCTTTGGGGTTCAGTGTTCAAATTCATTATTGTGTTCATGTGATTGATCTCTATTGCATCCATGCTCTCTTACACTATTATGTTCTAGCATGCCCTTACCCTTGCACTCTCTACCCTTGTACTCCCTCCTCCTCCTTCCTCCCTCCCTCCTCCTCCTCCTCCCTCATCCTTCTCCTCCATCTGCTCCTCCTCCCTCCTCCTCCTCCTCCCTCCTTCTCCTCCTCCCTCCTCCTCCTCCTCCTCCCTTCTCCTCCTCCTCCCTCCTCCTCCCTTGCTCTTCCTCCTCCCTCCTCCTCCCTCCTCCTCCTCCTCCTTCCTCCCTCTTCCTACTTCCCTCCTCCTCAACCCTTAACCCTCAAATCCGCGAAGGAGACTAGCTCTCCACTCCTCAATCTTGGTCCTCCTAAACCCTGCAACCCCCTTTGAACCCTAGAACTCCTAGTTAGTTCTCTCAACCCTGTCCCCCTTTCAAACCCTGAAACCCCCTTCTAAACCCTTGAACTCCTATGGAGGTGAGAGCCTCCATCAATCATTATAATCAAGCCCTCTTTCTCATTCATGCGTGCATGAGATCTGCTTTCCACGCTTTAGCCTACACCTCTCATCGGAACACGACCCGAGGACCTATGCTACACTTGTGAACACCTATGCTACAACAACGATGACACGACTGTAGGTGACCAACCCTCGGAACCTGCACTTGGGTAAAACAGAGACAACAATGTTGTGTGAGGGTGAGGGAAACCATGTTTAACCCTATAAGAAGGTATCTAGACTCTGGAGCAGCAGGAAAAGATGGTAAGTTAAAGCTAAATGCGATTTCAGGAAGGAAGCACTAGAGCCTATTTGTTAGTACGCTTGTCAGCAATGCTCCACTAGATGGTGTCGCTGCCCATTGCAACTCATGAATTTTAACTTTTAACGACTGCTTTGATGCTTGTTATGACATGAAGGGAACTTGTAAATATAACAAAGGCGAAGCTTTTTGTAGATTTAGATGCCAAAATGTACATACCAAAGACATCAGTGAAGAGCCTCTGTCTCATGGGCAAGTCTTCTTTGTTGCTTCTAGTCTGAAGCACACATTGCTTCTACTCTGGACATGTGTCCTTCCTACCGAGACCCTTACACATGGATCAGTCCTAGGACTTGTTCATGGGCTTCTTCAGGATCAATACTGTGGATGACTACTCAGATTCTTCTATCCAATACCTAAAGATTGCATTGCCACCAAAGCCTTCAGGTCGATTTGGATGCCTTCATGAAACCAATTCGCTCCTAGTGTTAGTCTAGTAGTTAGAAGCCAACACTCTCTACCCATGGTCAAATGTTGAGCTCTCCAATGCAGGTGACTCTTTGCTACATCCTCATGATTCTCACAATTGTCCATCTTTGGCTTGAAATTCAGTGCAGTTCCAAGATCTTCTTGATGCCAACCTCTTTGTCCCTGACGCAGGTGCTCCTCTCTCCTAGCCGCGTACCTTTGTCTTCGTTTTTAGCACGTATCAAACATTGATTATTACTGCCTAGTTGGTGTGGAAGTTTTCCTAGAAACAATCTTTGGTCTAGTCACCAGTCGTCATCAAGCAAGTCTACAGGATTTTGAAATCACACTCGGAGGTATTTTCTAAAATATTGTATGACCAAGTAACTGCCATAACTTGTCCCTTTGCTGCATAAACTCATATTTTTTACAAACGTGTGGCCTTTGCATTCTCTCATTTGCCTCTTCTGTCATTTGTCTATTTTTTGGTTTCGATGTTGTCTAAGTACTCAATCTGACTTGTGATTGTTTGACTTAGTACAAACACTCTCTTGATAAATTAGATAGTTAACACAACAAATTGTCATTTAACGATCAGCCTCCACAAAACAAATTGCCACTAGTTTTCAGAATTGCAATGCGTTGGACTAGCTTCTCATAACCTTTGCCCAATAAGGTTAGCTCAAGTTGATGAGTAGTATCTTCATGCTTGAGCGCATGCATGCATCCTATTACATTGTTCATTAAATATTTGAAAACTTGATTTTGTAGCTGATAATATGCTCTTATTTTTAAATCAATCTTTACAAAACAAAAAGTTTGAAGAAAATTCTCTATAATGCTCTAACTAAGTTGATATTTTACAATTTTAGACTTTGCATCATGAATTGATGTAGAGGCATTGGATGTCTTGGCATCTTCAACTATCCTAAGAAATATTTGTAGCATTTTGCATGATCTCGTGGTTTTTTTATGTATTCCTTACCATCTTATGGGGGGGGGAATCAATTGTCTACCTCCATGTCCCCAACAAGTGTTGAACAACTTTCCTAGAGTTTCTAATGTCAATATTGCTTGATGATGCCATTGCATTGGTGTTGATCAAATTGTAAGCTGCCTCTAATAGCTTTAATACTTGTCTTTAATCACTCTAAAATTGACTTCCATCAATCCATACATACAACACATGCCCCCCTTCACAATGATGCACATTCTATTGTCCCTCCCTGCCTGCACACTTATTGCATCTTGCATGTGCATTCCAAAAATATGTGATGGTGGACGTGGAAGCTTCATGTACAAATGGTGAAGATTGTCATGGAATTTCTTAACATCCGATTGACAATTCAAGCCCTTGCAATGGTCAAGGCCTAGGCGCAACCACCCAAATTCATAGCTCTAGGTGCTTCTTTTGAAATCCTCTCAGCAAACCAAACTTGAGAGGGTTGCTACCTACCACCCTAATGCACAATTGCATCAAGTCCACACCATGCCAAGTCTTTGCATTATGAAGCACCAACTAACACCTCTTGCCACGAGACAAAAAATAATGGCTAGGCCACACTTTTTCTTGTTCATTCTCCCATCTAGTGAATCTAATGGCTAGGCCACACTTTTTCTTATTAATTCTCCCATCTAGTCAATCTATTAGTAAAGTAATTGCCATATTGTTATATGCAATTGCTTGTCAAATATACAAACCGGCCTCCTAGTCTAACATTGCTCGCACCGTGTCATTCTATCCATTGAGGGCCAATACGGTTGGCAGCTTGAAGGGAGGGCCAAGTGGAGAGGGAGCTCCGACTTTGTTGAGGAGCCTCTCTTTCAAGGCTTAGTGTTAACTTTGCATCTTTGGGACCTTGACCCTTGTTTGGCGCTACGAGTATGCGTGATGAGAGAAGATGGTAACTCGTAACACATCATGGGGATGGGCAACTACCCAATGGGCAAAAGGATGATGTGGGCCACATATATTTTATAAAAATGAGAGCTTGTAACACATTACAGGAATTTGGGAAGAGGCAAGTGCTCCAACCAAACTCAAAGGAATCCTCTCACCAAAGAGTACTATCATTACAATTTGATTGCAAGATAAGTCACAATCTTGGATTCAAAGTCATGAAAATGCAACCAAAGGAAGACATGACAATGAGCACACGAGGGTGAAGGGGCTTCATCTAAGAAAGGATTGTTGAATGTGTGATGGGGGAGTTGCAATTGTGATTGGTTGGTTGTTTAGTATTGAGGATCTTTTCAACTTGGGTTGAATAGCTAACAATCAAATCCTTTGCAGGGCAGGTTAATTTGCATGTTTGCACAAGAATCACATGCACTCTCTACGAACAAATTTGGGGTCCACTTCCACGTGCAAAATGCCACATGCATTCTCCCCTATTCTTTCAAAAGATGCATGCAAATACAAGTCACTCGAGCTGTATTATGGCATGGGGGCATTAACTATCATAATTCTTAATGAGATGAGATTCTTAGGTCATATCTACCAGAGTCTTCAAAGATCTCGGGGGGTTCACTATGTATAAACCCTCTATATCATGTGCGTTCAAGGCTTATTTGTAAAATCCCTTATCCGTAAAATTTTCATTAATAAAATGTACCCTTTTTCTATACAAATCTGTAATTTTTTCCTTAAATCATTTTAAATAGTCCCTTATGTAAGTTAAAATTTGTAAATTTTGGACATTAAAAATATCCTTATGTTGAACTCACGTGATAGGGTTACATAAGATGAGTGACCTCCCCGAGTCAAAGATGTCATCCCTTTCCTGGTTCGACTTCCTGGTTCGACTGAACAATCACCCCTTTGCTGGTTGCCTGAACAAGCAGTATCCTCTTATGGAAGTAAGAAATGCTCAATTACACACTTTCAGTGGCACAACGCTGTTCACAAGCTAGTATCCTTTTCGTTCACAAGCTAGTATCCCAGACGAGCTGAGGTGCCTCATTTCAACCCTCAGTGAGTTCTCCCCTGATCCTCCGAGCTTTTCTCAAGTTCTCGCAAGAGCATTCAAAACTAGAGAAATGCTTTGTCCATTGACTCTAAGATATATTTGTCCACATCTTTGTCACCTAAATCGAATTCTCTAATTGACACACCAAACTAACAGAATCATTTCACAAAAGAAAGCTAGTGCACCAGTCTACATTATATATCTAGATGACTACACAAACATGCACAAACTCGTCCTCTCAAAAGACAACAAATAGCCAGGAGGAGAGTTTGACTTCCACAGTTACTGCATCTATAAACTTTTAAACTCCTGACAGCAAAAATGGAAGAAAACCCCAAGGGTTGATTTCCCTTCTTGAAGTCAACAGGTTTCTAACCTTGTGCTGACCATTTGCTGACCTTACAAGTAAATAAAAGGGATTGTAAGATCCCCAGACTTGAGCATTCCTCACCTACTGTCAATGTTAGTTGGCAAAAAACCTTGGGCACAAACAACTGTCTTTCTTAAGAACCACAACATCATTTACACATGCAAAAAGCACGATATCCCCCATCTCAAATCCCTACTACAGACCACCATTTTTGTTTGGGCCTTAAAAGATGTACTTGATCATACCAATGCAAATTCTGCAGAGGCATGGAAGGACAGACTGATCAATGCGACTCAATTAAGTCTAAATTACCAAAAACTCTGTTGAGGCAAAGTAGGCGTCTTATGTGTGAAGAAGTGTGGTCACTAGTACCACTTCAAGACATCACCATGCATCTTCTCTCTGACAATTTTAGAGTTACTAAAGCTCTGTGCAGGCAAAAAGAGCAGGCTTCTTATGTGCAAAGAAGTGAGGTCACTGGTGCCATTTGGAGGCAAGGAAACATGGAAGTACTCACAGTTAAAGGCAACTGAAAAACTCAATGAATTCACCAGGCACTACTGGAAAGGAACATGGCTGCAATCAGTTGAAGACTATTGCTTCATTACAAGACAAGCTTTAAAAGGAGATAGACCTGCAGCATTTCCATACCACCACATGCATGTCATAACATCACAGATGTACATCCAGCACTTACCTTTAAATGTTGATCTTAAGAAAGTCCGCATAAGGAAAATAACAGAGCAATGGCATTCATCTGCTCGAAAACAATGCAAGAAGACTTATATTTTCATGCATGGATGTGCTTATGTCTATGTCTATGTATGAATTGTGCCCGCGCCTTCCCTCCTAAAAGTCCTCGGGCCATCGAGCATTGCTTTTTACAAGGGAATTAGATACAAGGATGCCTTATACTCACAAGCATAGTGGCATGCATTGAGCATTTGTAGGGGAAGGGCCACGGATAAGCATGGGCACATGAGACGTGGTGAAATGTGGCCTAAAATAACTGGACACTTCTTGAAAAAAAAAGTGTAAGGAGAGCACTGCCTGCAGGGCAGAATATGCATGTCACCAACACCACAAGAACATATATACGACCAATGAGAAAGGAGTCACATTCTACCTTAGCCCAGCTGACTAGAGCTTTATAACTAGTCCACATGGCTCCTTTGTCCAAGTGGTTGGCATGGTAAGCAGATCCAACCACTAGTAATACACACCACATAGGTTGTAATTCACCACGACTATGGGCCATGTCGACCAAGATGTCAAGCGTAACCCGAAAGGATTCACGCCGTCCATGGCGAGCCCAAGATGTAAGTTGTGTGGCTCCCTCGCAAAGCCCGGCCAATGATTGTCTATGTGCTTCCAAGCTGCACAATCTGTGGGAATCCTCAATGTGTCATCAGTGGACCGATGAGATGCATGCCATGTCATCAACTCCCGGGGGGGTTCACAAGAGGAAACTTATGATATCATGGGAGTGTACAATAGGGGGTTTTTTGAAATGAGGCACAAGCTTATACATTAGGGGTGGGGGCCCTTTTTATTTTTCCCAATATTGAATTTAAGTTAGGGGGGCCATGCCATATTTAGGACGGGGGGACATAGTATAGGCTACCTTGGGTAGCTAGCCCAAACAAGTTTGGTTTTGTGTACGGTTTTAAATCGTCATAGGGAAAGTAATCTAAATTTTCTTATTGTGTAATCTAAATGCTTGAGAAAGAACATAGATTTAAGGAAAGGGGGGGACATAATAGAATTTTGGTGGTACCTTATATAACTTAAATAGGGGTGTTTTATCATCCTATTTGGATCTTAAATAGGGGGTTTTCTTGAATTTCATGCATGCAGGTGACATCCCCCTTTAATGAAGAGTGAATCCCCTAGGCATCAACTCCACTATGGATTTGCATCGGAACATGTGTTGTATTCTTGCAATGATGGGAAAGTGTCTCAAGACCTTTACCGATATCTGCTCACCCTGCAAGTCATCTCTATATCGTTGTTCCCCACATTTTGGACAACTAGCCAAATCTCCATGCTCACGATGAAAGAGACTACAGTCATTAGGGCAAGCATGGATGGTTTCATAATCCATACCCACTGTTGTTAGCATCTTCTTCGCTTCATCTCTTGATGCGGGCATGGTATTTGGTGCAGGCAACATCTTCTGGAGCAACCTATCACAATTCAAACATAGATAGGCTTCGAATAATGATGATTCGGTACACTAATCCATACATGATGATTCTCAAAACAAACAATATCGAAATAATGAGTCGAATTTATGCAGGAGCTAACCTCATTAAGGTCGAGACACTTGTATCCAACCACCCATACTTTGCTTGTAGATTCAAGATTGAGAGACAAGCACGTAGTTTAGACATCCTAGCACCCTCGTACAACTGTGTTGATTGCAACTCTCACACTTTGAACTCAGACTCTGACATCACGTGTACATGGGATGTAGTGCCCCTAAAAATGGAATCCATCATGTCAACCATACCCTCGTCATCATCCGGGAGACTATAGTCTTGCTCAAAGTGTGAAGATATACGCGTACCCTTGTCAGCATCCTCATCTTGTTTTAAGATTTCATGTAAATATAAGATCTTGTCTCAAGGTTTCGTATCATAATGGTATCCAATATTAACCACGAACTCAAATAGCTTTGACTTATCAATAATCCATCAACACGTGCAACACCAACGGTGGGTACTGGTTCAGGCTCCTCCCCATACATCCGCAAGTGGCACATGATAATACGACATTGATGTCGTACTTCTCGCTTGCAATGAGTGCAATGACAATACAACCTCTCCATAAGCCACTTTGTGCTCCCGAGTGTTGGCGCATCATCTGACGAGCTTCCACTCGTCCCTTCCATCTGCACACTTCTAAAATCACAACATAAGTTGCAAGGAAATCTATTAACAGTAATAAAATAGCCACCTATGAGCTTCTTTTTTAGCTTTTAACAATAAGTGCCCTGAAACATCGCTATATAGCGATGTTTTGCTCTGTTCCATCGCTATATAGCGACGATTTGCTCTGTTCCTTCACTATATAGCGACACTTTTAAATATAAGCGTCACTATATAGCGACTGACCAGCGTCGCTATATAGCAACATTGTGGGCTAAAACCCGAAACCCCATGTCACGGCACTTTCTTTAGCATCTCTATTGTGGGAAAAGCAATCTCTCCTCCCGCCTTATATCCGACGACCTCGCTTTCCTCCTCTCTATTCTCCACTCCTCACCACTACTCAACCCCTCTCCTAACACTTGTGCTCCCTATCCACCCTTCTCCCTATTTGCTTGTGTGAAAAGAAGTTTTTCAAGAAGGTGAGTCTCTTTAAGCAATGTAGGTTCGTTTTTTGTGAGATTTCGTTTTGTGAGTTGAGATGAAAAACTCAATGAAGAGTGTTTACATCAACGGCTTCATCTTGAGCCAAATCTAGTGCGCCAAACAACTCTATCTTCAACTCTATACCAAGTTGATCTCCTATATCATCATTGTACTCATCATTGTACTCTGGCATCATACGTTCACCTAAGACTTGATCATCTTCTTCAATAAAGTCGGGTGATTCTTGATGATTGTCATCTTCTTCCTCAATATTGTGATCTCCATCTTCCACCCATATGATGCCATTATGCACATCTTCCTCTTGGCTCATATTTTGATCTTCATCTTCTTCGCTAGATCCATTTGGATCCAGCATTGGTAGTGGCATCTCCATATCCACATCTCTATCTTCAATTCAAAAATCTGCTTACTTCGTGGTGCAATTTGGATCACATACCACCATCTTGGATCAGAACGATCCGAATGATAAACCACCTATATTGAAGATGGGTGCCAAATGCCATCAATTATATGAAATTATGCTTAAGTACATGTACCAATTGATCTTTTAAAACGAAAGCTTCAATTAATTAGATAATTAGTATGCACCTGCTCACAATGCTCGGGAAGAACAAAAGTATCACTTTCATCGGTCCAAAGTTTAGTGGAGTCTATTGCAAAGAAACCACTACTGTCTTTCCTCACTGTTGCATGGGGACCATTGTAAATAGTTCTAAACCATTTTACATCAAGAATGAAAATCTAAATCGTATGAAATCAATTTCATAGATTTGGTGTATGGTCCCACAATAATTCAATTGCGAGGAGAGAAGATTGGTATCCGAAGCACTTGCTCGGCTATCTTGTGTGAAGTTAGCCATGACTCCTGCACAATCATATGTGACTCTCTTTGAATGGATGCGTTCCACGCAAAAATGTCATTGGTATGTCTAGGAGCTCTGGAAATATCAAAGACCCGCACTCCTCTCAATAAGACATGTAACTTCTCTATTAAAGGTGCCATGTACATGGCATCAAACTCGGACATCATGTGTAGATGTGATGTAGTGCCACTAAAAATAGAATCCATGATGTCCACCATACCCTCGTCATCATCCGATACATCTGGGAGACTATACTCCTTCTCAAAGTGTGAAGGTATACACACACCCTCGCCACCCTCCTCAACCTGTCTCCTTGTTATGCCAAGCCTGCGGCATATCAGGATCCATGGATGCAAGAAACTCTGTTATATATACTAATGACTCTTGCACAAGCCATCCCTCTACTATGCTTTGCTTCTGGTCTTGCTATTTGCCTTACAAATCCCTTCAAAGTTTTCATAACCCGCTCGAGGAAAAACATCCACCGACTATGAATGGTACCTACAATGGCACCTCATCAACTATGTGCACAAGCAAGTGCACTTGAGTTGTCATAATGCTCGAGGGAAAGTGCTTCTCAAGCAAGCATATGGCTTCAATGGAGTCCATCCTAGCCTTCTCTATGCTCCATGTGGAGATCTCTTTTTGAGATATCCACCTATTTCACATGCCCATGTAAGATATATTCATAATCAGTCTACAGATTATTCAGCTTGAATTGAGGAAAATGCAATCAATGCGATTTGATAGTAAGCATACCTCATAATACCATTGATCTTGAATATAGCATTTCTAACATCTTCTTGTAAGCACCCTTTCACTTTAATTGTGAGGATGAACTATCAAAGCAACAAAGAAGTCATGTCAATAATATAACATAGTCATAATTACACTAACGCAACACGATTATCGGTACACTAATCTTGTAGCTTAGAATACCAGTAAAACCTTGTGCCAATCATGGGACTTGAGCCCACTAAGCTTATTGTCCTTTGAAAATGCTCCTTTCAAGCAACGCATGTACCCTATGGGTGTTCGAAAAGAGGTAATGTCTGCCTTGACCGCTGCCTCATCTCTCTTGGAGAGGATCCATGTTGCTTTCGGGAGGACAACTTTTCTCGAAGCATGCACTTGGGGCCACAAATGAGACATCCTATTCATAGCACACAAGTCTTCTCACACTCCTCTCGAGTCTTTGGAACCAACCAAGTGTGCCCAAATACTAGCCCCCACATTAGGAAAAAAGGGAGCTCATTTTGGGGCCATGTAAGAAATTTGCTATTTTCTCTTTTATCTCTCTTCTAAAATGTGGAAAAAGCAATAAAATACGGATATCTTTCAGTTGTCAGTTCAAGGAGGAATAAAAAAGACCTTTCAAATAATTGAGAAGACATTGCATTAAACTCTTCATATAGATCCCGCATCTCTTTCGACGGTGGCCTCTCATAAGGAACCCACGCCATCACTAATCCATTTTTTTTCAAATATTTGAATGGTTACCGCAAAAGATTAGATGATTTTTATAAAAAGCAGACAAGATGAAGAATCAACCCTCACGAAATGTGTGCGTGCAACCATGCTATTGAAGAAGAACCTCAAAAGAAGTGACTACACCATTTACATATTGATTTAGAAGAAAAATATGCGCCGCTACAAAAAACAGGAAAGGTTTCGCTTGTGAATCTTGAGCAAAAGCAAAACATGAGAAGAGCAGGCTCCCAACATATCGACTTATGGTGCGATGGAAAAATTTACCCAAAATGTCAATTGAGAAATTTGAGCCATCCATTTTTAAATCTAACAACGCTATTGAGGTTTGTGGGTGATGGGAATAATAAAATGTATGGATACATTTCGACTCAACATTAAATTGCAAAAATGTACAAGACATTGTATGTCTGAGAAAGAACAGAGAAAGACCAAGAAATGTCGATAAATTCAGACTTGAAAGAGCAGCTGCAAAGGGAAATCGAAGAGCATTCAAAGACAAAGAATGAAATAGGAGAGTAAGAATGAAGAGAACCATTCTTGGAGAGAGACAACGAAGAAAGAGAATTCGAAACATTGTGCAGTTGAAAGCTGGCACTGGAGGATGTAAGCACAGAGTACAAAAAGCAAGGTAAGAGTACATCTTGTTTAGCCATTGTATTTGTATATGTGTGTCTGTCTTGCAAGAAAATCTATAATATTGCAAAGTTTACTTGTTGCAGGGAAATTTTAGGACCTGAGACAGAAAACATTGATCCTAATTTAATTCCCATCAAACAAATGAAGGGTTTAGTCTCCACTATTGTTGCAAAGAACACCATTGAGGAAAAGAAGTTTAAGAAGGTAAAATGTGAAGTGCTTGAAGACTTTGTATCAGAAAGTAAAGCTGATGTCACAAAAATTCAAGAGGCTCTTGATGTGAGCGGAGTGAGCAGAAAGGGATATGCTTCAATATTTAGAGTTGTTTCATCAACATTAAAAGATCAACGGGTAAAATGTGTGTTGCTACCAACACTAGCATAAGTGTGGAAGGAATGAGGTCATCTCAACCAAGAAATTGATAAGTTTATTGGACAGTACTTTCATATCGAAAGTGTATATGAAAGTGAAAAGGGAAGCACTACATATAATGCTTGGAATAATATTTTTGTGAATCTTGAACAATTGCAGAGACATATGGCAGTAGGGGAGAATTGGGATCTCAAAAGGGCCTCATAAGGAATGGATTAAGAAATGGATTAGTCCTAATGAAAGGGCCAAGGTAGGTCTCCAAAAGTCCTAACCCCCCCTCACTTAGGTGGGTTAAGCCCACAAGTGACCCCACCTCTTACACCTCTTACACAACTCTTACTCCTAGGTGGGAACCAAAATTTTCAAAATTCAAAAATTCAAAATTCAAAATTTTGAATTTTGAATTCCCTCCCTCCTTCTCTCTCCTCCCTCCCTCCCTCCCCCTCCTCCCTCCCCCTCCCTCACTCCCCCTCCTCACTCCCTCCTCCCCCTCCCTCCTCCTCCCCCTCCCTCCCTCCCTCCTCCTCCTCCCCTCTCCTCCCCTCCCCCTCCTCACTCCCTCCTCCCCCTTCCTCCTCCTCCCCCTCCCTCCCTCCCTCCTCCACGCCTGCTCCTTCTGCCCTCCCCCTCCCTCCCCCCCCATGCCTGCTCCTCCTACCCTCCCCCTCCCTCTTCCTCCACTGCTGTTCCTCCTCCCCCCTCCCTCCTGCTCCTCCCTCCTCCCTCCTTCCTCCTCCACGCTTACTCCTCCTCACCCTCCACATCTGCTGGTTTGCCCCCTTTTCCTCCTCTCCAACTATTGTTCCTCCCTCCCCCATCCCTCCCTCTTCTTGCATGGTGCTCCTTCAAGCCTGCATCTCCACACCTTCTCCTTCTCTACACTCCTTTAGTCATGGCACCATTCGAGGACTTCTCTAACAAGTACCAGGTTCACTTAGAGTTGGAGGCTGAATATGCAAGCACGCGTAGTCTAGGATTGAGGGGAGCTTCCAAAATCCATAGTCTTTGTTTGCAAGGGAAGAAGCATCTCGACCTTTGGGTAGAAGGATCCTTGTATCCTTTAAATCCTACCAACCAAAAGAGCCCTCCTTTCCATACAATGCATGAGCTAGTTCAGTTTGTTGGAAATGGACATGTGGGGTTGCTTGGTTATTGCAATCGGTTAAACAATGCTCAGTCAATGGCTATCCAAGCAAGTGAGATGCAGAGAGCCCAAGCAGAGATGCTAGCACATTTAGGAAATAGCATCATTGTTGCAATGCATAACTCTATGCAGGATCTTCAAAGGGAGAACCAGGATCTTTATGATAAAGCCAAAGCATTGGACTTGGAGCGACATAAATTAGAAGAGTCACTCTATAAGCAAGCTGAGTCCAAAAAAGGCTTGGAAAGATCTATATACAATCAAGTATGACAAGCCGTAGAGAAGGAACAAGAGAAGGTAGAAGAACGAGTGCAAAAGATGAAAGAAACACCTTTGGGATTGAAGGAGAGGAAAAGAGGGTATGGTTATCAAATGTTCCAATGAGATTACCTTTTGTGCTACACTGTTTGTGACTAAGTTTTTATTGTGTTCTTCTTTAGGAACTTCATGGAAGATGTGATGGGAAGAATAGACGGGGATGATATTGACTATTCATATGCTCTAGCTAGTTTATTGAAGTCAAGTGATGTCATTGGGATACTAAGGGACCCAAGACACAAGCGCCTATGTGTGCAAGTTGCTGAGGAGGTGATGAAGGACTTCAAGGATACTGTGGATGCAAAGGAGATGCTTGTAGCTTGTGATACTGCCGGTGTAAGTCGTGAAGCTTACACATCTGTTTTCAAAATTTTCAAGTCTGCTATTTTGGGAAAGTATAAGAAGTCTAGAGTGCCCCTACCCACACTTTGGTTTGTGAGATGTGCACGGCGAGAAAAAAACCAATGTGCAAGAGAAATGCTTGGAGGGTACCATTGCGTAAGGGGCACAATGACTTGGAAGAGTAAAAAGAAATCTGGCTTGCAAACCTTTGAGATGAATGCTTTCAACAATGTCTACTTGGATAATGAGAAATTGCAACAAGCAATGGTCAAATTCTATGGCATGAGAGAAGATGGTAAGAGGAAATCCATTATAGCATTGCACTTTACTTAGTTCATTTCCTATATCATGTTTATCCTAATGATTTTTCTCTTTTTTTGTACAGATTGCAATGGAAAGCTCATATTTGTCATCAAAATGGATGAAGCTCAATTGGTGAAAGAACACAAGTTAGAGAGAGTTAGCATCTGCATTATGAATAAAGCCTTAGCCTTTGTTCAAGGGGATGAAGATGTAGAGCAAGATTTCTCAGTGCAATCAGAGAAAGATATATGGTGGCTTGCAGCATTTGAGACTTCGAAAGAGTGCCATGAGACATTGAAGTAGGTTCTAGATAGAACAGGAATCCCATCGACCATCCGAAGAAGGAAGGGCAAACATTGACAATCAATGGCCATCAAACCTTTCAAGTTGAATGGCATCTTGTTGGTGATTTGAAAACCCTCAAGTGCTTGCATGGTTGTCATACAGGGGAAAATGCAATGAACACATGCCTTTATTGCATGTGTTTGCAACGTAAGCAAAAGGCTGGCTTACAATGGGAGAATGGCATTCTATCTTGCAGCCAAATGCAAGCTCTGAATCGCAACAAGAAGAATCCAAAGTGGGATCCCATCTTGCCCATCCCACTTGAGAGATTACACATATGTGCTTTACACGCAAAACTGCGCGTACTTGATAAGTTGTTGTATTTGCATCTTGTTTATGCTTGGAATTTAATTCCACAAGAAGTATCCACACGGTGCATTGCAGAAGCTGAGAATTGTTGTCAGAGATGGGATTCCATGGAGGACATGTCAAACTTAAGGAGGATAAGAAAATGTTTAGGGCAACACAGAATCTGTTGGGGTAAAGGAACTGGCCACCCTATGTAACAGTTTTTAGTCTAGTACTGCTAAGTACACTAAGTATGCATTGTACTTAGTGCCTAGTGGTCCTAGCCTTATCCAAAGATATATATACTACTGTGTGTACTTGGGGAGGTACCACTCATTGCTTATCCCCACCCACTGGTGTGTGACTACTGTGTGGGTGTGTCTCCTCACTCCCTACTCCTACTCACTCCGGTTCTTCGTCAACTGGTATGAGTAGGGAGTGTGGGTGTGTCTCCTCACTCCCTACTCCTACTCACTCCGGTTCTTCGTCAGAATCTTCCTACAAAAGTGTGTATGGGTGGAGGGAAGGCAAGGAGATTCCTATCGAACCACAATCTCGACAAAGACAAACATACATTGTCTCAAAGTAGTTTGGGTTGGGAATACTAGAAAGCATTGCATGAATGCATGACCAATAAGGCTTCTCATCCTCAAGTAGCAACTTTGAGAGCTAAAGTATGGACAAAGGTAGATGCATTGATAAAATTGCTTCGCCAGGTTCAAATCGATGAGATGTATTATGAAAGGTTTAGGATGGCTGTGAAAGAGTTTATGCAATTAATGGTGAAAGCATGGGGGGAGTCGCACATTACGCATTGCATGGTAATCTTGGCACCATCATAATATTTAGCACTTGCTTTATAAACAATTTTTGTTGCTGATTTGATTCTCATCCTGTTTGTAGCATATTCTCTATGCACACGGATCATGGTTTGTACAAAATTGGGGTCCTTTGTCAATTTGGAATACACAAGGCATGGAGAAGTCGCACTATACAGCCAAGGCAGCCTACTTCAATAACTCAAGGCATGGTGATGGTGTCACTCGCAGTAATGCATTGCATGAGATGTTCGACTAGTTTTTTAGATGTTTACTAGGAAGGACTTTGAAGTCTGAAAAGTCAAAGGCATCAGAACTTGCAAAAGCAGTTCAAATTGTATCAAAGAATAGAAGGCATAGTGCTTGGAAAGCATCCATAGGGAGTCAAGGAGTCGCACGTTGGTTGCAAGCTAGAGTGAGAGAAGGGAGCAGATGGGTCCAACCACCAACAGAAGCTATGGTGTAATTGTATACAAATATGAAATAAATATATTGCTTATTTTGACCACAATTTGTGTACTCACTCTTTAATATCTTGCTTATTTTGACCACAATTTTTGTACTCACACGACGTTGGGAAAGTGGGGACATGGTGAAGAAGGGGGGAGAGAAGGGAGGGGCATGGGGTGGGGCAAGGGGAGGGGTGGAGTGGTAGCAAGGGTGGGTGGAGGGGGGGATGGGGGTATGGGGGAGGGCGATGGGTGTGGGTGGGGCAAGTAGGGGGAGGGCAAGGGGAGGGAGGGCGACGAGGGTGGCGGGGGGTGGAGGGGTTAGGGCGGGGGTAGGGGGCATGATGAAACCCTAAATGTAATTAAAAGGGATGTCAAAACATGATGGGCCCTTATAAAATAAAATAAAAAACCCTAACTCTCATTATTTTATGGCAAGAGTGAAGAACACTACTAGACCCACTAGATGCCGCCTCCACCGTTCCTCCTCTAGCTCCACCACCTCCATGGCATCCACACACATGAACCTATCCGAGTCCGGTGGTGCCTCCCCTGACTCTCGTGAGCCCTCCCCCAACTCCCCCAAGTCCCGTGAGCCCACTCCCTAGTATCCTGAGCCTTCTTCTCCTCCCAAGTCCCGTGAGCCCACTCCCCAGCCCTAAGAGCATGAGCCTTCCCCTCAGCCTTCTCCCTAGCCTTCCCCTCAGCCTTCCCCTCAGCCTCAGCCTCAGCATGACCCTCAACCTTCCCCTCAGCCTTAGCCTGACCCTCAGCCTTCCCCTCAACCTTCCCCTCAACCTTCCCCTTGGCCTTCCCCTCCCCATGAGATCCCTCTCCCGATCGAACAAAATGTGTTCGATAACCTGCCGGATATAGAGAGGCTTCCTGAGGGTCAATAGACTACCAGGAAGAGCACCATCTTCCCTCTCCTGGAGATACAGCCCATGGCAAAGATGAACCTTGTGCCCATGAGGAGGGTAAATCAGACTCCGAGGAAGCCCCATCCCAAAGAAGGCCTAAGCTCCAGACGTCAGCGAGAGGAGGACTCGGAGGAGGACCAACGTAGACAGGAGCAGCGGAAGAAGTTCAAGGCAGACAGGAGGCTGTGGGAAGGTGTTCGAGTACCTGTAAGGCCCCACCAAGAGAGCGCGGGCCCTGAGGGAGATCAGGAAAATGCACAAGACCACCGACAACTTGATCCCGCGTGCTCCCTTCCAACATGTGGTATGGGAGATCATACATGGATACAAGAATGACATGCGCTTCAGCACAGGAGCTATGGGGGTGCTCTAGGAGGCTGCAAAGCAAGTGACCACCGCTCTGTTTGAGGACGCCAACTTGTGCCATCCATGCAAAGCGCGTCACGATCATGGACAACGATCATGGACAAGGACATGGCTCTCGAAAAGTGGCTACGGCGTGACCCAAATTTGAAGCCCTAGATTCTCTTGCAGCCCTCTCTTAGGACTTAGACCACCCCTTGCCCTTAAAGGCACTATCTTGTATCTAAGGCCCAAGGGTCAATTTTTTTAAATAAAATATATCGACAATCTCTACACTCTGTCATTGTTGTATATTCTCCATTTCAATGCTTGCAGTAAATGATCATTTTAAGTTAAGTTTTGAATTCTATCAAATCCTGAAGGAATTTCACCGTCGCACACAACGGAAAAGTCTCCGGCACGTCGATAAGACCCCAGAAAGCCCAAAACCCACCACGGCACAAATTTGGGCATTCTGGCAAGAAAGAAATGAACTCTTGATACCCAGAATTGGTGAAAATGAAACTAAATTGGCTAGAAATTTATTAAATTAACACAATTAAAATGATGGAGAAAATATATCATCAACGACTTAAACAAAATACAATGGAATTCATGACGAGCAATGATAACTTAAAAATAATAATAAAGACATGTAGTCATGTATCCATTTAAATATATGCTTATATATACAAAAGGCCTCACAGGCTATCTTTCTTCTTGGCTAGTTCGAGTACATCGAGAATAGGGGTCTTTGAATCCCCTAGTGGATTCCTAGATATAAATCTAGCCGCAACAGCACTAACATCCTCCTCTTTGAATCCCCTAGTGGATTCCTAGATATAAATCTAGCCGCAACAGCACTAACATCCTCCTCTCCTGGTGCCAAAGACATAGCCGTTGCCGTCAATGCCCTGCCATGAATGTTCGATCCAAAGGCATTGATAGCAGCTAGGCGGTGTACCAAAATGACTTTGTCGGCATTTCGAGTAATGTTGGAGTATTTGATAGCGCGTGACAATGCCTTGCACTTCAGCAGCTCCGAAGAACCTTGAGGAGAAAATTTGCCGTGAAAGACTGCGATATGCTCTGCGACTTTGCCAAGGTAATAACACCTATTTCATTAATTTTGGACTTTTTTTGTTGTTTTTGGACGAAGCCCAAAAATCCTTCCCAAATGAAAAGTTTACTTTGTGAAAATATCCTTCCCAAATATTCTTCCCAAATCAAAAGTTCACTTTGTGGCACTATCATATTCACAAAAAAATATTGTTTTTTCAATCTATACTTTTGCACCAACATGCAAGAATTTGAAATAATCCTATATTAGAAATTCTAGCTATACCTAAGTTATTTGTTAATTTAATTATTTTTAATATTTTTCCTTGACGTGATAAATTTATAAATCCATGAAAATAACATTGTCACTCGCAATATGCACAAAATTTTTAAAACTTTCAATAAATAGAAAAAAGACATGATGCCATAAGACCCAAGTTTTGTATTGAACCAAAGAATTATAATAGCAGTTATAGCTATCATTATATGTTTACATTGAGAGACGTTGCTCTCAGCTAGAGTCTTTGTATCCAAAATGATATAGATTGAACATATGTTTATAATTTAAATTGTTGCTCTTAAAGAGCCTCAATTCGTGCCATCTGCATAATTTGACTCCCAATTGTCTTATTGCTCAATGTCACAACAGTCCCTTGCCAGGTGCCATATGTATTAACTCCCACTTGTCTTGCCAAGCCTTGCCCCTTGGGTGCATTGACTCCCCATTGTCTTACTGCTCAATGTGACAGTCCCTTGACAGGTGCCATCTGCATTAACTCCCTATTGTCGTGCCAAGCCTTGACCCTTGGGTGACATCCAGTGCATATTTTGACTCTCATTTGACATAGGAGGTGATGACTCTGATTATAATTGTCTTGAAATGGCTTCTTGCCTAGTACCCAAATAAAATCCTTCAATGGACTTCAATACAAAGCTTTAATCATGGACATTCTTCATTTGCGCTGTCTCCTTCTACTTCCTCCATGGCGAGCATCCTTAAAAATTCGTGTATATGCAAAATACTTTGCTGTGGTATTTTTATTTTTCCTTCTACCTCATATCCCATGCGCTTCTTTGATTTCTTTGCCCTTGAATGCCAAGACACTATGATTGTCTCCATCGAAACTTGAGAGACCGCTTCATCATTTGGGACCCACTCCTTCATTATACAATTAGTATACAATGTGTTGTTATCCATATTCTCCTTCCTACCCTTTGGCTCATACCATACCACTGTAAATGTTGTAGCTCTCCCTTGGTCATCTCTTTGTACATCAACTACTTTTGCAACCCAAAACTTCACATTCTCATATTCATCATCCGATGACTGAACCACAACAAAACAATCGACCTCTATATCTACTTGTGGCATAAACTCTCTTTTCTTCGGTCCATAATATGGACGTGGGAGTAATGATACAAATTCATTTTCAAAGACTGGAGCTGGGCGCAAATCGTTATGAACATTTGGCCAAAACATATTGCATTCTTCCTTGACATCCTTTGAGCCTCACATTCTCTCAAGGTCCTTAATTAAATTTCGTGTCTTGTTAATTACAGTGGTAGCGTGTTCTCTCCAAGTAGGCTTCGAATCAGGATATCTTCGGAGCATTTCCTCTTTGTACGTTATAAATTCTTTTAATCCTTCTATTTCACAGTTAGACCTCTCATTGAATTCTTGTATAGGAGCCCATGTTGGATACCTTTCCTTGCTGGGAATTGAAGTTAAGAGACTGTAAGGTTCTTCAGGTTCCCATTTTGTATCATGAGAATACTGTTGCCATTGCATTACGGGTTTTTCATCTTTAAAAAAAAATGAAAGTAGTGTGGATTGGTATGACCTGTCAATGCATCACCACCCGTTTGTATGAAAGGTAGAATGAAGCTCTTCCAATCATACATTCTTTCGAGCCTCTCACATACTGTACTTTCCTTACGACCACCAACTTGCCTGCCACATCTTCTTACCAAGTCATCTATTGTCTCCACATCCTTGCATTTAAGCTCCCTTGAGACTGTGCTAAAAACCTGATCGATATCCTCATGTGTATGCCCAACATACAAAAATCCACATTCGACCTCATTGAAGATTCGATGAGCAACTAGCATGGAGCAGAATGCAAACATGAGTACATTCTTATTTTCTCGCCAGCAATTATCAGCTTGTATTCTCAAAGTCAGTGGTAGGCGACCTTTTTCTGCATGTACATTGCGTATTGCCTTCATAATAGATGTTACAACTTGATTGCTATCATGTAGATGCAAGGAATCAATCCATATATCTACAAAGAACTTAATTCCATGCACTAACACTCCACATAGATGTGTCTTTAGAAAGTGCTTTCCTTGTAATTTAGGTGGAGTGGCAACAAAACGAGGCAATGTTGTTGTATTCTGATCCATGCCATCTACAATAAGGCACATGTAGTCATCCGGATGCGAAATAGCTTGCTCCTTCCAAAATGAATATTTTGGTATGGAATGTCGAATAAGGTCATGATGAGATTTTTGGATTTTTTTGTATAATTCCCTTTGATTTGGACATGTTGCACTCTCAATCGCTCACTTTAAATCATCAAAGACATTGCACTTTGACATTTTTTGCCTCCTTGGGATTTTAACATATCCAAAGTTCTTCTTCCAAAGAGTATACAAAGTATGAGAAGAAGCTAAAACATCCCCTCTTTGCCTTTACTTTTCTGCAATAGAGTCAAATACTTCGAGCTTTGTCAAGCCCATTGGAAGGTGAATTTCAGTGATCGCGTCACCGTTAGGGAGTTTGGTAGATATATGGGGTTGAGGTAAAGCATTTTCATGTATGAAGTCTTGCAAAATTGTTGCTGCCCTGACATTTGAGATTCTTGATTTGGACCTTCCTCTATTACCGTGAATGCTAAATTTTTTGCCGCCCTTTGCCTTGGTGACTAAATCCCAATATGTACCATGGGATAATCCAGTAATATTGCGATATGCCTTATTGTAAATATTTTTTCCATTTATGAGAGGTTTTACCTTTTGTCTTGAGCTTAGCCTTTTATTGCCATTCTGAAGAAAGCAAGAGAGACTTGTGAGAAGGTATTCATTTCTTTCGCTTCCTCTTCTTTGCCACACGTGTCCTCTACATTCCCTGATGTCTGCAAGATCAATGAAGTGCATACATCTTCGCTTGCAACATAGATATCCCAATGTATTTAACATGTTCTCCTCCTTCATTACTCTCTTCCTCTTTGGTTGCTTTTGTGGATCTGCCTGGATTCGCTTTCTCTTCATGCATATGTATGACCGTTTTCGTTCCTTGTGCACGTTGTTATCTGTATTGATGCACTTCTTCTCCTCACATTTGTTTGTAACCAAGCATCCATGATTGGTTGTTGCCATCCTTGGCCATATCACAATCAAAGTTAAATATTGAATAATCCTCTGTTGATCTCATCCTCGTTTTTAACATACTCTTAGGACCATTCAATGAATTCAATATTCTACAAGAGTATTGAGAACCTTGAAACTCTTCCACTCCTGAGAGAACATCGCTCATTGGGACATCTTGCATGGCTTTCACAAATCCACAAGCTTGATTGACACTAGGTTTGTTAATATGCATGAACTCATCCACACTTGACAAGACATCGCTATTGAAACCTTTGCCCTTCTCACTGTGCAAGAATTCATCCACCCTAGATAAGGCTTCGCTTCTAAAATCATTTTGTTTCTCGGAACCAATGAACTCATCCACTCCAGATAAGATGTCACTTCTATAATTGAGTACATTGAAATCATTCACATTTGAAGTGATAGAGCTTGGCACATGGGCACGCTTTTTAGGTCCTTTGATATTGTAGTATACCTTGTCTTTATCATTAAAAACGACGTGCCTCTTTCTCATGTTTAAAAATTTCATGCTCCATCTCATATTCTTGCCTACCTCATAGTAGGGATCACATAAGGATGTTATGTTATCAACCATACCATCATCAGTGACTTTTAGAATCCTCATTTGTGCAAATGACCATTGCTCCACTTGTTCAAATCCCAATACTTCACCTTCTGCTACAGTCTTATTTGCAAATGATCTCATTTGTAAAATGTCCCCTATAGTAAAATCCAAGGTGGTGCACTTTGTATTCTTGATAATGTATGTTAAATAAGTCTCATCTTTGTCCCATGCTATAAAAAATTTGTTGGATGTATTGTAGGGCATAACATCTCCAAGTGTTTCCATATCTCCACATTTATACTTTAGCTCAACATGTGCGCTAAGAATCTTTGATACAGTAACTGCCACCTTATCTTCGCCAAGTCTTCGATAGTGGCAAACTGAATTGGGATCACTATCATGGATTGTAGCAAATCCAACTACTTCTCTTTTGCTACATAAAATCACATCCATCCCTGGAACAAAATCTATAGCCATCTCCTTTGTGAGAGTCCTTTGCAAGCAAGCTGCAGTAGCAACAATTACATAAATATTAGTCTCTTTTTAATAAAGTACTCATTTATTATAATTTTTAATTAGTACTTAATTTATTGGTGGGAGAAGTTATCCGATCAAGTACTCATCAGATGGACACGCCAAGTTATCCTTTGCATGGTCGATCGAGCATTAAATACTATTTTTGCTCTAGTGTCATGCACATCCGTAAAAAAACACGATGCTAGGTATGTTATCCGATCAAGTACTTATGGGATGGGCGTGCCACTTTGCATGTAAGTCAATTCCACCTAGTTGAAGGTGTGTGCAAAGTATTGTGCCCATCGGATATGCTTTGCATTCTCGATCAAGCTTAAAACACCGTTTTTGCTTTAGTGTCATGCACAACCATAAAAAAACATGTCCTAGGTGTGTTATTCAAACAAGTACTTCTCAGATGGGGGCTCCACTTTGCACGCAAGTCGGTTTTGACTAGGTTGAGGTTCATTCAAAGTATTGTGACCATCGCATATGCTTTGCATGGCCGATCACGCATTATACACCATTTTTTCCCTAGTGATATGCACATCCGTTAAAAAACACGCCCTTAGGTGTGTTATCTGACCAAGTACTTATCGGATGGGTGTGCCTATTTGAAAACATGTCAATGACACCTAGGTTGAGGTGTAGGAAAAGTATTGTGCCCATCGGATATGCTTTGCATGGTTGATCGAGCATTAAATACCATTTTTGCCTTGGTGTCATGCACATCCATAAAAAAACACGCTGCTAGGTATGTTCTCCGATCAAGTACTTATGGGATGGGCATGCCACTTTGCATGTAAGTCAATTCCACCTTGTTTCAGGTGTGTGCTAAGTATTATGCCCATCGGATATGCTTTGCATTGTCGATGAAGCATAAAACACCATTTTTGCTCTAGTGTAATGCACAACCATAAAAAAACACGATCGTAGGTGTGTTATTAACACAAGTACTTATCGGATGGGGGGTCCACTTTGCACGAAAGTATCTTTCAACTAGGTTGAGGTGCGTGCAAAGTATTGTAACCATTGGATATGCTTTGCATGGTTGATCACGCATTGTACACCATTTTTCCCGTAGTGATATGCACATCCGCAAAAAAACACGCCCTTAGGTATGTTATCTGACCAAGTACTTATCGGATGGGTGTGCGCCTTTGAGAACATTTCAATACCACCTAGGCTAAGGTGTAGGAAAAGTATTGTGCCCATTGGATATTCTTTGCATGGTCAATCGAGCATTAAATACCATTTTTGCCTTAGTGTCATGCACATCCGTAAAGAAACACGCTGCTAGGTGTGTTATCCAATCAAGTACTTAAGCGATGGGAATGCCACTTTCCATGTAAGTCAATTCCACCTAGTTAAAGGTGTGTGCAAAGTATTGTGCCCATCGGATATGCTTTGCATTGTAGATCAAGCATAAAACACCATTTTTGCCGTAGTGTCATGAACAACCATAAAAAAACACGGTCCTAGTTGTGTTAATCAAACAATACTTATCGGATGGGGGATCCACTTAGCACACAAGTCCGTTTCAGCTAGGTTGAGATGTGTGCAAAGTATTTTCACCATTGGATATGATCTACATGGTCGATTACGCATTATACAACATTTTTTCGGTAGTGATATGCACATCCGCAAAAAAACACGCCCTTAGGTATGTTATCTGACCAAGTACTTATCAAATGGGTGTGCCTCTTTAAGAACATTTCAATACAATGTAGGTTAAGGCGTAGGAAAAGTATTGTGCCCATCGGATATGCTTTGCATGGTCGATAGAGCATTAAATACCATTTTTGCCTTAGTGTCATGCACATCCGTAGAAAAACATGCTGCTAGGTGTGTAATCTAATTAAGTACTTATGCGATGGGAATTCCACTTTGCATGTAAGTTAATTCCACCTAGTTGAAGGTGTGTGCAAAGTATTGTGCCCATCGGATATGCTTTGCATTGTGGATCAAGCATAAAACACCGTTTTTGCCTTAGTGTCATGCACAACCATAAAAAAACACGGTCCTAGGTGTGTTAATCAAACAAGTACTTATCGGATGGGGGATCCACTTTGCATGCAAGTCCGTTTCAACTAGGTTGAGATGCGTGCAAAGTATTGTCACCATCGGATATGCTCTGCATGGTCGATTACGCATTATACAATGTTTTTCCGCTAGTGATATGCACATCCACAAAAAAACACGCCCTTAGGTATGTTATCTGACGAAGTACTTATCGGATGGGTGTGCCTCTTTGAGAACATTTCAATACCACCTAGTTTAAGGTGTAGGAAAAGTATTGTGCCCATCGGATATGCTTTGGATGGTCGATCGAGCATTAAATACCATTTTTGCCTTAGTATCATGCACATTCGTAAAAAAACACGCTGCTAGGTGTGTTATCCGATCAAGTACTTATGCGATGGGAATTCCACTTTGCATGTAAGTCAATTCCACCTATTTGAAGGTGTGTGCAAAGTATTGTGCCCATCGGATATGCTTTGCATTGTGGATCAAGCATAAAACTCCGTTTTTGCCTTAGTGTCATGCACAACCATAAAAGAACACGGTCCTAGGTGTGGTATTCAAACAAGTACTTATCGGATGGGGGATCCAATTTGCACGCAAGTCCGTTTCAACTAGGATGAGGTGCGTGCAAAGTATTGTCACCATCGGATATGCTTTGCATGGTCGATCACGCATTATACAACGTTTTCTCGGTAGTGATATACACATCCGCAAAAAACCACGACTTTAGGTATGTTATCTGACCAAGTACTTATCGGATGGGTGTGCCTCTTTGAGAAAATTTCAATACCACCTAGGTTAAGGCGTAGGAAAAGTATTGTGCCCATCGGATATGCTTTGCATGGTCGATCGAGCATTAAATACCATTTTTGCCTTAGTGTCATGCACATCCGTAAAAAAACACATTGCTAGGTGTGTTATCCGATCAAGTACTTATGTGATGCGAATGCCACTTTACATGTAAGTGAATTCCACCTAGTTGAAGGTGTGTGCAAAGTATTGTGCCCATCAGATATGCTTTGCATTGTCGATCAAGCATAAAACACCATTTTTGCCTTAGTGTCATGCACAACCATAAAAAAACACGGTCCTAGGTGCATTAATCAGACAAGTACTTATCGGATGGGGGCTCCACTTTGCATACAAGTCAGTTTCAACTAGGTTGAGATGTGTGAAAAGTATTTTCACCATCGGATATGCTCTGCATGGTCGATTACGCATTAGACAACGTTTTACCGGTAGTGAGATGCACATCCGTAAAAAAACACGCCCTTAGGTATGTTATCTGACCAAGTACTTATCGGATGGGTGTGACTCTTTGATATCATTTCAATACCACCTAGGTTAAGGCATAGGAAAAGTATTGTGCCCATCGGATATGCTTTGCATGGTCGATCGAGCATTAAATACCATTTTTGCCTTCGTGTCATGCACATCCGTAAAAAAACACGTTGCTAGGTGTGTTATCCGATCAAGTACTTAGGCGATGGGAATGCCACTTTGCATGTAAGTTAATTCCACCTAGTTGAAGGTGTGTGCAAGGTATTGTGCCCATCGGATATGCTTTGGATTGTCGATCAAGCATAAAACACCGTTCTTGCCTTAGTGTCATGCACAACCATAAAAAAACACGGTCCTAGGTGTGTTAATCAAACAAGTACTTATCGGATGGGGGCTCCACTTTGCACGCAAGTCCCTTTCAACTAGGTTGAGATGCGTGCAAAGTATTGTCACCATCGGATATGCTCTGCATGGTCGATTACGCATTATACAACATTTTTCCCGTAGTGATATGCACATCCGAAAAAAAACACGCCCTTAGGTATGTTATCTGATGAAGCACTTATCGGATGGGTGTGCCTCTTTGAGAACATTTCAATACCACCTAGGTTAAGTCATAGGAAAAGTATTGTGCCCATCGGATATGCTTTGCATGGTCGAACGAGCATTAAATACCATTTTTGCCTTAGTGTCATGCACATCCATAAAAGAACACACTGCTAGGTGTGTTATCTGATCAAGTACTTATGCGATGGGAATGCCACTTTGCATGTAAGTTAATTCCACCTAGTTGAAGGTGTGTGGAAAGTATTGTGCCCATCGGATATGCTTTGCATTGTGGATCAAGCATAAAACACCGTTTTTCCCTTAGTGTAATGCACAACCATAAAAAAACGCGGTCCTAGGTGTGTTATTCAAACAAGTACTTATCAGATGGGGGCTCCACCTTGCACGCAAGTATCTTTCAACTAGGTTGAGGTGCGTACAAAGTATTGTGACCATAGACTATGCTTTGCATGGCCGATCACGCATTATACACCGTTTTTCCCCTAGTGATATGCACATCCGCAAAAAAACACGCCCTTAGGTGTGTTATCTGACCAAGTACTTATCGGATGGGTGTGCCTCTTTGAGAACATTTCAATACCACCTAGGTTGAGGTGTAGCAAAATTGTTGTGCCCATCGGATCTCCTTTGCATGGTCGATCGAGCATTAAATACCATTTTTGCCTTAGTGTGATGCACTTCCGTTAAAAAACACGCTGCTAGGTATGTTATCCGATCAAGCACTTATGGTATGGGCGTGCCACTTTGCATGTAAGTCAATTCCACCTATTTGAAGGTGCGTGCAAATTATTGTGCCCATAGGATATGCTTTGCATTGTTGATCAAGCATAAAACACTGTTTTTGCCTTAGTGTCATGGACAACCATAAAAAAACACGGTCCTAGGTGTGTTATTCAAACCAGTACTTATCGGATGGGGGCTCCACTTTGCACACAAGTCCGATTCAACTAGGTTGAGATGGGTGCAAAGTATTGTCACCATCGGATATGCTTTGCATGGTCGATCATGCATTATACAACGTTTTTCCCGTAGTGATATGCACATCCGCAAAAAAACACGCCCTTAGTATGTTATCTAACCAAGTACTTATCGGATGGGTGTGCCTATTTTGGAACATTTGAATACCACCTAGGTTAAGGCGTAGGAAAAGTATTGTACCCATCGGATATGCTTTGCATGGTCGATCGAGCATTAAATACCATTTTTGCCTTAGTGTCATGCACATCTGTAAAAACACGCTGCTAGGTGTGTTATCCGATCAAGTAGTTATGCGATGGGAATTCCACTTTGTATGTAAGTCAATTACACCTAGTTGAAGGTGTGTGCAAAGTATTGTGCCCATCAGATATGCTTTGCATTGTGGATCAAGCATAAAACACCGTTTTTGCCTTAGTGTAATGCACAACCATAAGAAAACACGGTCCTAGGTGTGTTATTCAAACAAGTACTTATCGGATGGGGGCTCCACTTTGTATGCAAGTACTTTTCCATTAGGTTGAGGTGCGTGCAAGGTATTGTGACCATCGAATATGCTTTGCATGGTCGATCACACATTATACAACGTTTTTCTTGTAGTGATATGCACATCCGCAAAAAAACACGCCCTTAGGTATGTTATTTGACCAAGTACTTATCCGATGGGTGTGCCCCTTTGAGAACATTTCAATACCACCTAGGTTAAGTCATAGGAAAAGTACTGTGCCCATCGGATATGCTTTGCATGGTCGATCGAGCATTAAATACCATTTTTGCCTTAGTGTCATGCACATCCGTAAAAACACACACTACTAGGTGTGTTATCCGATCAAGTACTGATGCGATGGGAATGCCACTTTGCATGTAATTCAATTCCACCTAGGCTAAGGTTTGTGCAAAGTATTTTGCCCATCGGATATTGTTTGCATTGTTGATCAAGCATAAAACACCGTTTTTGCCTTAGTGTCATGCACAACCATAAAAAAACACGGTCCTAGGTGTGTTATTCAAACAAGTACTTATCGGATGGGGGCTCCACTTTGCACGCAAGTCCTTTTCAACTAGGTTGAGATGCGTGCAAAGTATTGTCACCATCAGATATGCTCTACATGGTCGATTACACATTATACAACGTTTTTCGGATAGTGATATGCACATCCACAAAAAAACACGCCCTTAGTATGTTATTTGACCAAGTACTTATCGGATGGGTGTGCCTCTTTGAGAAAATTTCAATACCACCTAGGTTAAGGCATAGAAAAAGTATTGTGCCCATCGGATATGCTTTGCATGGTCGATCGAGCATTAAATACCATTTTTGCCTTAGTGGCATGCACATCCGTAAAAAAACACGCTGCTAGGTGTGTTATCCAATCAAGTACTTATGCCATGGGAATTCCACTTTGTATGTAATTCAATTCCACCTAGTTGAAGTTGTGTGCAAAGTATTGTGCCCATCGGATATGCTTTGCATTGTGGATCAAGCATAAAACACCGTTTTTGCCTTAGTGTCATGCACAACCATAAAAAAACACGGTCCTAGGTGTGTTATTCAAACAAGTACTTATCGGATGGGGGCTCCACTTTGCACACAAGTCCTTTTCAACTAGGTTGAGGTGCGTGCAAAGTATTGTCACCATCGGATATGCTTTGCATGGCGGATCACGCATTATACACTGTTTTTCCCCTAGTGATATGCACATCCGCAAAAAAACACGCCCTTAGGTGTGTTATCTGACCAAGTACTTATCGGATGGGTGTGCCTCTTTGAGAACATTTCAATACCACCTAGGTTGAGGTGTAGGAAAAGTGTTGTGGCCATCGGATATCCTTTGCATGGTCGATCGAGCATTAAGTACTATTTTTGCTCTAGTGTCATGCACATCGGTAAGAAAACACGCTGCTAGGTATGTTATCTGATCAAGCACTTATGGGATGGGTGTGCCACTTTGGATGTAAGTCAATTTCACCTAGTTGAAGGTGTGTGCAAAGTATTGTGCCCATTAGATATGCTTTGCATTGTCGATCAAGCATAAAACACCGTTTTTGCCTTAGTGTCAAGCACATTTGTAAAAAAACACGGTCCTAGGTGTGTAACTATCGGATCAAGTACTTATCTAACCGACATGCCTCTTTTCATGCAACTAAATAACTTCTAGGTTGATGTGGGTGCAATGTATTGTGCCCATTGGATGTACTTTTCATGGTATATTACGTATTAAACTCCGTTTGTGCCTCAATGTCATGCACAACCATAAAAAAACACGCTTTTAGGTGTGTTATCCGACCAATTGCTTATCAGATGGGTGTACCACTTTGCATGCAATGCAATACCACAATTGTTGAGACTCATGCAAATTATTGTGCCCATCGAATATGCTTTGCATTGTCGAACAAGCATTAATCACTGTTTTGGCCTTAGTGTCATGCACAACCGTCAAAAAACGCGGTCCTAGATATGTTATTCAACTAAGTACTTATGGGATGGGCACGCCACTTTGCATGTAAGTCAATAATACCTAGGTTGAGATGTGTGCAAAGTATTGTGACGATAGGATATGCGTTGCATTGTCGATTAAGCATAAAACAACATTTTTGCCTTAGTGTCATGGACAACCAATAAAAAACATGGTCCTAGGTGTGATATTCTAAAAAAGTACTTGTCAGATGGGGGAGCCACTTTGCAAGAAAGTAAATTTCAACTAGGTTGATGTGCGTGCACAGTATTGTGTCTATCGGTTATGCTTTGCATGGGGGATCACACATTATACACTGTTTCCCCCCTAGTGTTATGCACATCCGTCAAAGAACATGCTCTTAGGTGTATTATCATACCAAGTACTTATTGAATGGGCGTTCCACTTTGCATGGAACACCATACCACCGCTTTTGAGGCATGTGCAAAGTATTGTGCCCATCGGATATGCTTTACATGGTAGATTGAGTATTAAATACCATTTTTGCCTTGGTGTCATGTAGAACCGTAAAAAAACACGATCCTAGGTGTATTTTTCAAATAAGTACTTATCGGATGGGGATGCCACTTTGCACACAAGTCAATACTGCCTAGGTTGAGGAACGTGCAAATTCTTGTGTCCATTGGATATGGTTTGCATAGTCTATCGCACATTATACACCATTTTGTTCCTAGTGTTATGCACAATCGTCATAAAATACGTTTGCAGGTGTGTTATCCGAACAAGTACTTATGGGATGGGTGCACCACTTTGTATGCAAGTCAATATGACCTAGGTTGAGGCGTGTAAAAAGTTTTGTGCCCATCGGAGAAATGTAGATGCGATAATATTAGAAAATTATCGGTATGTGTATATGTGTGTGTGTGTGGCAAACAATTTTGATACAGCAAAGTAAACACCTAGTGCACAAATTATGCACTTCATACCTTGAGTATTGTGTCAGAATAAAAGCTGAAGTAAGCTTGTTGATGAGGATAAATATGCCCTTGTAAATATGCCCTTGAATAAAAGCACAGTTGTTGTATGACCACAATAGGATCGCTTTGACACCTGTGATTTTGCCCACATGTAAGTTTGCAAATAGTATAAAAAATCATATAATAATATATTAATAGTTTGCAAATGTGTATAGCAAGTGAGTAATGGGAAGTGGAAGTGGGAGTGAGGAGGGAGGAGTGGAATGGGAGAGGGGAAGTAATAGGGGTGTATGATAATAAGTATAAAAAATAGTATAATAATATATTAATAGTTTTCAGTGAGTAATGGGAAGTGGAAGTGAGAGTGGGGAGGGAAGAATGGAATGGGAGAGGGGGAGGTAATAGGGGAGTAGGATAATAAGGGAGTGAAATGAGTGACGGGAGTTAATAGGGGATGAAAAAGAGGAGGGTGAGATGGGGAAATATGGGATTTTGGGAAATGGGAGGAGTATGGGACGTGGTGGAAATGTGGGATGGGAGTGGTGGCAATGGGGGAGGAAGAAGAAATGGATGGGAGGAGGGCCAATGGAAGATTGGGATGAGGGATGGGGGTCCAATGAGAGAGGGGGAGTAATGGGAGCCAATGGGAGAGGGGAGAAATGAAAAGCCAATAGGGGAGAGGGGAGGAATGGAAAGCCAATAGGAGAGGAGGAGGAAAACCTAGTTTTTCTTATATATAGTCTTCCTTCTTCATTCATTCTCCCCTCATTTCATTGATCGAAGCAAGAAACCAAGAAAGCAAGGACGAGCAAGAAAGCAAGGAAGGAAGAGCAAGAAAACAAGAAAGAGCAAACTTACAAACTTTTTCCAGGTACTTGTAAATTTTTTTGATTAATTCTTTATCTAGATTTTTTTTTTAAATTTGAAGAGAAAGAAAGAAAGAAAGAGAGAGAGAGAGAAAGTTTAGAGAGAAGGAGAGAAGCCTTGGAGGCCGCGGCCTCTAGGAGGAAGAGGGAAGTGGAGGGGGATGAGAGGGAGGAAAGGAGGGAGGGAGGAGCGACGGAAGAGGGGAGGGACGGAGGGAGGTAGGAGAGAGGGAGGGACGGAGGGAGAGAGGGAGAGAGGGAGGGAGGAGCGGAGGTAGGGGGAGAGAGGGAGGGAGGTAGGAGGAGGGAGAAAGAGGGAGGGAGGAGCGGGGGCGTAGGGGAGGCGAGAGGCGAGAGGGAGGGGAGGGAGGAGGGAGGGGAGGGAGGCGGAAGGGGGGATCCTGGCGGCCGCGGCGGCCGCTAGGGGGAGGGAGGGGAGGGAGGGGGGGCGGCGGGGTAGGGGGGAGCAGGGGCGACGAGGTAGGGGGAGGCGAGAGGCGGGAAGGGGGGGGGTCCTGGCGGCCGCGGCTGCCAAGGGGAGGCGAGCGGGAGGGGGGGGGAGGCGAGAGGCGGGAGGGGAGGGGGAGGTGAGAGGCGGGAGGGGGGGAGGCGAGCGAGAGGGGGGGAGGCGAGCGGCGGGAGGGGCGGGCATCCTGGCGGCCGCGCCCGCCAGGGGAGGCGAGCGGGAGAGGGGGGAGGTGAGAGACAAGAGGGGGGGAGGCGAGAGGCGGGAGGGAGGGGCATCCTGGTGGCCGCGGCCGCCAGGGGGAGGCGAGTGGGAGAGGGGGGGACGGGAGGGGGGGCATCCTGGCGATCGCAGCCGCCAAGGGGAGGCGAGAGGCGGGAGGGGGGGAGACAAGGGGGGGGCATCCTGGCAGCCGCGACCGCCAGAGGAGGGGAGCGGGAGAGGGGGGGACGAGCGGGAGGTGGGGGGGGGACGAGCGGGAGGGGGGGGCATCCTGGTGGCTGCGGTCGCCAGGGGGAGGCGAGTGGGGGGGGAGGCGGGAGGGGCGGGAGGCGAGGGGGGGCATCTTGGCGACCGCGGCCGCCAGGGGGAGGGGAGCGGGAGAGGGGGGGGAGGGGGAGAGGCGAGCGGGAGAGGAGGGAGGTGAGAGGCGGGAGGGGAGGCGAGGGGGGGCATCCTAGCAGCCGCGACCGCCAGGGGGAGGGGAGCGAGAGAGGGGGGGGCATCCTGGCGGTCGCGACCGCCAGGGGGAGGCTAGCGGGGGGAGGTGAGAGGTGGGAGGGGGGGCATCCTGGAGGCTGCAGCCGCCAGGGTGAGGCGAGAGGGGGGGCTCCTGGCGGTCGAGGCCGCCAGGGTGAGAGAGAGAGGAGGGACGGGAGGGACGGGAGGGAGGGAGAGGGGGGGTCTTGGCGGCTGCGGCCGCCAGGGTGAGAGAGAGAGGAGGGAGAGAGAGAGGAGGGAGGGGAGGGAGAGAGAGAGCGAGAGAGAGAGAGGGGGGGTCCTGGCGGCCGCGGCCGCCAAGGTGAGAGAGAGAGGAGGGAGGGGAGGGAGGGAGAGGGGGGATCCTGGCGGCCGCGGCCGCGAGGGTGAGAGAGAGAGGAGGGAGAGAGAGAGGAGGGAGGGGAGGGAGAGAGAAAGCGAGAGAGAGAGAGTGAGAGGGGGGGTCCTGGCGACCGCGGCCGCCAGGGTGAGAGGGAGGGGAGGGAGAGAGTTCCCACATTTATTGTATCAAGCATTGTATATTGTACTTTACTTGTATGTATCTAAATTCTTCATTATCTTTTCTTGTAGGATTATGGAGCAATAAACTAATGTGGGGGCTATCCTAAATGACTCTGAGATTAGAGCATGGGTCTCTGATGTCACTTTGAATCTCAACATCAGAGGTCTTACAGAAGGCAAGGGTTATATGGACAACATTTGGTTCTCCAAATCCTGATTTGAAGCAAAAGGTCACAAAAGCAGACGCCGACACACTCACAAACTTCTATACTTCTTTGAGTGCAGTTGTAAGGGAACTCAAGAGCGAGAAGAAAATATGACAAGCCTCAAGGTGGTGAGGGACAGATATGCCGACTACACTTCTATCATATTTTGTCCTGTTGAAGTGTTCAATGAGATGCTTGAAACGTGCATTGCTTGTGAGCGTGGATAGTTGACCTATGAAGCTCCTTTGTTTATCTCCGGAAAGTCAAAGGTAATGGATAAGAAGGAGTTGACGGCAAGGATGTGGAGGCCTATAAAGTACTTATCTGACAAGTATGCATCCATTGCAGCACAAAAACTTTTAAAGAAAGAATGGTTTTTTGGAAAGAAAGACAAAGACCACTGCATGGAAGAACGCATCAATGTACAGGTGAGGCATGATGCAGTGCATAGTGCCATTAAGTATTTGCTGTCAGAGAAACAAATTCCACTTACTCATTGTAACATTGACTATAATGTGGTCAAGCATATAGCATCTTTGTCAACACCCAAGGTAAAGCTATGGGCAAACAGGTGGATTAAAAAAGATGAAGATGGGTCAGAAATAGTAACCTCTTACATGAGAAAATAAATCCCACAACAGGTGGTTGCATATGTGGAAAGATTAATTAGCAAGATAAGGATGCCGACAGATATGCACCAAAGCTTTCAATTCAATGTAGAGGTTACGGCAGAGTCTGGAAAGCTTGTGAACTTCAGGGGAGTTTCAGAAGATGACTTCATCAAGAATGAGTCAGCATGGGATAAGCCACAACTATTCTTTATCAATGAAGTTTCTAGCGATGATATCCATCACTTCATTGATAGAATAGTATATACCACCATTAGCAAAGTGGCAATTTGCAACATTGTCATTTTTGTTGATAAAAAAGACAAAGAAGCCATGCAGGTTACTCTAGAGCGAGCATATTCATCAGATTTGAAGATCTATAGTGGTGTTTATGCAGCAAAGAGAGGCAAGAGAGAATGTGGCATAGCGATTCAATCTCTTGAATCATTCTTCTTGTGTATGCGGAGTCCCAACCCTGATCACTCCTTACAAAAGAACATAAGAGGGAATTCAAATAATTTGAGATTGATGCTAGAAGAGCAAGGTATTCCCAGGTCCATACATTATAAAAAAAACAACTATGGAAGTCCTACAAAAAGTGGGAGTCTCTTGCTTACCATGATGGAGAATTTGCTACCGGTAGGTTGGGAGGTCACCTTATGCAGGATGGGATATTTATTTGAGGATCTCCTCAGAAAAGGCAACTCCACAAATATTATTGAAAACAAGCATTTCATGGCTTATTTTCAGCTTCAAGCAGATCTAACCATAGGCTATGAAAAAGAGATAGAGCACAAGGAGACTGATGACATGGATGATGACCTTGAAGATCATAATGTCCCAGTTGATGATGATGAAAAGATGGACTTACATGATCCGTTCAAAGAGAGGTTGGTGGATGAAGAGAAAGATGATGATGCCTTCTTTGATAATTATGGCTCGCAGGGTTATGTAAAAAGGCCACTACGGCAATACTTAGCGGTATGAACTCTCTATTTCTCAACTAAATACAATTTTTTAAATAAGATTTAAATTTAAAGATAATGAATCTAATCTCTCATATTTGTTTACAGGCAATAGAGGGAGAAGAAATGGATGAAGTCAATATGGAGGCACTCCCTTCTGCTTCAGTAATGCAACCACCTCTAAATTTGATTGAAGAATCCCATGAGCACAAGAGCTTTAAAGACACCATGGAAAAGCAGAATGACCGCAAACATAGAATACAAGCTATGACAGAGACCCATTCTACAAATTTAGCTGCATTGGATAAAATGGAGAGCTCATTTGAAGTTAGGATCGTTTTGAAACGAGAACCTCAGTATTTGAGCTTTGGTAGAGGAGGTTTCAACCCTCTCCAATCCTTTAAAAGAGGTTAATGACAATGTTATCCTGGCCATTCTCAGGTAATGTTTGTTTATTTGTTGCTACTTCAATGAGCTAACATTTGTTTATTTGTTTACAGTGTAGTTATATCTCAGTTTCCTAGTGCAAAATGCAAATCAATTCTATGAGCTAACGTTTGTTTATTTCTTGGTGCAGAGGGTAGTTATTTCTCAGCTTAGTGCAGAATCGTGTCTACATGCTCGATGCTCTTCTTTCTTCTATTCTTAGCTCTCCTCAAAAGACTATAGAAGATGTTTGTACCTGGTTAAGCCCTTTGAATTTAGATGGGGTGCGAGTCATCTTTATGCCTTATCATGAAAACAATAATCATTTTTATTCTGGTCGTGTAGCTCACATTGGAGTCTGATCGCTTGGGACCTTGAAGTCAACCGTTTGTGGTTTGTGAATTCAATGGAAGGCCATCATGCCAACTCCCCAAGGTATTTATTCTCTAAATATTTTTGTTACTTTCTTATTTTGTATCTTATGATCATGACATATTAATATATTTAATATGTCATGATGGACAGTGCTGCATATTGGCTAGTATCTGCTGTCAGAACAACCACGGAGCAACAAGACCAAGTAGAATTCAAATGACGTCTACCAGTGGAGCAAAAAGATGGGCACAGCTGTGGGTGGAGAGTTGCCTACAACTGCATGTTGTTTCTTAGAGAGATTTTTGATTTGGAGTTACCAGTCAAAATGGAATCATATACAGAAGCCGATCTACTAGCGTTTCGGCGGGCTGAGAGTATTCAGCGTCTAGTTGCTACCATTGGGAAACAACTTGAAAATATGACTACATTGCAGCATGTATGAAACCTTATCTTTATACTTGTATGCTCGTTCAAGCCTTTAATTGGGATGTGTAAATCTCATAACTTTTTTATATTTTTCTCCAAGAGGAGAGGAGACTGAGTCTAATGAAAGCATGCTATCTTTATACTTCTATGATTATTTAAACCTTTATTTTTATTTGGGATGTGTAAATCTCATAACTTTTTAAAATTTTCCTCCAAGAGGAGGAGAGACTCACTCTAATGAAAGCATGTATGAAACCTTACTTTTTAAATTTTTGCTCTAAGAGGAGGAGAGACTCATTCTAATGAAAGCATGTATGAAACCTTATCTGCTTGTTTAAGCCTTTATTTGGGATGTGTACATCTCATAACATTTTTATATTTTTATAGCAAAAGAAGGATGTAGAAGACATAGCAAGTGAAGAAGAATACGATGTAGACTACTCTCTCAATAAGATGAGTCATGAAAATATTACTATATTGGAGCAGATTGGAAGTTCATTCACCACTATGTTGTTAATTCGACAACAACCTCATTTTTTTGAATTTGGTGAAGAAGAGATTTTAATCCTCTTGAATCCTAAGAAAGAGGTTAATGTCAAAGTCATTACAACCATCCTCAGGTTTGATGCAGCCTTTTCCTTGGCTTTATACTTTGCTTATTTTGATTAAACCCAAGAAGCTAATACTTTTTTTTAAATATAGTAATGTCATAGCAAATTTTCCTCAAAATGTACAAAGCGTTTCATATATGCTCGATCCTCTTATTTCGGAAGTGCTTAGCAACAAAGAAGAAACCATAGAGGATGTTTGCAAGTGGTTGAAGCATGTTCCTATGAATGAGGCACGAGTTATGTTTACAGCATATTATGAGAAGTAAGCATCAAACCCTACTTGTTTTTTCTATTGCATTGCTAGAATTGTCTCAAACACAGTAATTATTCTTTATTGATAATGCAGCTCACATTGGAGTTTGGTAGTCGTGGACATCTTTGCTAAGAAGTGCTTCTTTGCCAACTCAATGACATCCGTCCATGGCACTGTGTTAGAGTAAGTATAGACTACACTTGTTGTCACTTCTTGACATGTAGATTGATATGCAATGCACATATTCACTGTTGTTATATGTTTTGATGTGAAGATCGGCTCGAAAGTTAGTAGGTGCTATCGACATAGTAATGCGGCAATGTGACTTGGCACAACAAATAGAGTATATAACATGTCAGGTATCACATCAAGAGGATAGCCAAATCTATAATTGTGGATGGAGGGTGGGCTACAATTGCTTTTTGGTACTTGGTCAAATTTTTGAGATACAAAATGACACCACACTGTCACATTATAAGGATTTGCATCTCTATGCATCAAATATAACATGTACCATTCGAGCAATCATTAAGGGTGACATTATGGACCCTCCCACAAGGCAAATAGATAATGGCTCAGAGGAGTGCGAAATGAATGTCGTCAAAGAGTTAAAGGGGATAGAAGACCTCAACTCTACAAACATGGCTTCATTGGGAGAATTGGGAAGCTCTTTTAATGTTAGGATTATGATTCAACACAGACCTCAGTATCTTGAATTTGGGGGAGAGGAGATTTCAATCCTCTCTAGAACTTCAAATGAGGTCAATAACAAGGTTATGATGGCCATTCTTAGGTTTGATACAAACTTTTTCTCTGCTTGATAATTCAATATTTTGATTAAATCTAATAAGCTAATATTCATTTATTTGTTGGTGCAGTATATTTATCTCACGATTTTGTAGAGCCGTACAAAACCGTGTGTATATGTTGGATTCCCTCCTTTCTCCTATACTTAGCGATAGCAGAAAGACGATAGCCGATGTTTGTAAATGGTTACAGCCTTTACATTTACATGGCGTGTCCTATTTATGGCATATCACGAGATGTAAGTATCATGGCAACCTTTATTTTCATCTTATACTGGCAACATTGTGTTAAATAATAATGGTTCTTAATTATTCGTGTAGGGAACATTGGAGTCTCGTGGTTTGGGACCTTGAAGACAACTATTGTTGGTTTGTCAACTCGATTGCAGGCTTTCATGGCTTAGTGCAAACGTAAGTATTCTATTAATCTATTGTTACTTCTATATTATGTACCTTATGTAATAGACACACTAAGTTTTTTTAATATGTCATGATGAGCAGGTCGATTGAGAAGTTGGTATCTGCTATCAGAGAAACAGGACAATACAAAGACTCGCTAAACTTCCAAAAGCGTTTAGTAGTAGAGCAGGAAGATGGGCATAGTTGTCATTGAGAAACTTTTTTTCCTATATTGTGGATTTGCATGGAAACTTCTCCCTGAGAGCAAAAGAAAAGAGGCACTACAATCGTTAGAAGTAGTGCTATCAAAAATTGGCCTCCATGTAGGAGATGTACATATTACAAAGGATATTAAAAAACCTACAAATGGAAAAGATGTTTCTATCAAGCCATCTATTCGTGGACTAAAGGCTAAAAGATTTCTATCTCATCCAGAGAAAAAAAACATAAATAGCAGTAAAACAACCTATGTATCAAGGATAAAGTATAACTTGTGGAGAAAAGTCCACAATGCTATCAAAGATCATCGGGCAGGTGGATTGGCAAGAGATGTCAAGGCAGAAGTGTGGAAATGCTTAGATAGAATTTTTGTTCTTTGTGACCAAGCCACCTTTAGCAAAAATGATCAACAAGCATTTGAAGAAGCGGTAAAGAGTTTTGGAAAGGCAATGAAAGAGGCTTGGACAACATGTAACATCACTCATTACATGGTAAGAACAATATCCTATTTTTGTGCATGTTTTTTAAAGCAAACAATCTTAGTTTTATATATTCTAATGCCCACTTGCATATGCATCAAAACAACATATAATATACAATCACCTTCCTTTCTTTGTAAAAAAATACAGATGCCCTGCAATTTGGTCCACATAGGGAATGGACACACTACATGGCGCGAAATGCATTCTTTAGACATACACAACATTTTGGAGGAAAACAGAAAGCCAATAGTTTAAAAGAAGTGTTTTAGTGGTTCTATCGAGGAATACGGAAAAGACTTCAAGCCAAGAAGAAAGTTAACACATCACAGGTTAAGCTAGCTTTCAGGTCGTCTCAAAAGGAAAGAAGGAGATTTTGGAGAACTCAAATGCAGCACAAATACATGCTTAGTGGAGACACTCAAAGATATTTGTAAACCACAAATGGGTAGATAGAAGCTAAGTGCTAAACCTTGATCATCAATTGGTGTCATCAAATGTAACAAATTTTTTTTTGCAATGACCAAGACTTGGATCTTTCATTCATAAGAAGTCATTGTATGCAACTATTGAAATATTTGAAATGTACTACATATATTTCTATTTCAAATATACATTGTTTTTGTCACAAATACACATAAACATAACTAAGGCATTCTAAAATGACAGTGTTTTGACAATTCAACCTTACTTCTATCTTGTAAAATATACAATGCAAATGGTTCGCCAACTTTGCTTAGAATCTTTCTAAAGTTGACTTTGATTGGAAACCTTTTCTTCTTGAGCTAAGGAGGAACTGAACTCTTATCATCTTGTGCTAGAGTTGTTGTGCTCTCCAATTTGCTCTTCAACTAATTTCTCGGGAAGGGCCACCAAAGAAGGCTCTCCATTCCTAATGAGCTTATGCTTTCCATAAGCTTCCAAGGAGAGGGGATCCTTTACAAATACACATAAACATAACTAAGGCATTCTAAAATGACAGTGTTCTCACAATTCAACCTTACTTTTATCTTGTAAAATATACAATGCCAATGGTTTGCCAACTTTGCTTGGAATCTTTCTTTTGACTTTGATTGGAGACCTTTTCTTCTTGAGTTGAGGAGCAACTGAACTCTTCTCATCTTGCGCTAGAGTTGTTGTGCTCTCCAGTTTCCTAATTTGTCGAGAAGGGCCACCGAAGAAGGCTCTCGATTCCTAATGAGCTTATGCTTTCCATATATAGCGACACT
The DNA here is from genome assembly GCF_047967505.1 of Dipteris shenzhenensis. Classification (NCBI taxonomy): domain Eukaryota; kingdom Viridiplantae; phylum Streptophyta; class Polypodiopsida; order Gleicheniales; family Dipteridaceae; genus Dipteris; species Dipteris shenzhenensis. The sequence continues at coordinate 24,512,819 of NC_141614.1, read as the reverse complement.
AATTAGACTTGTAAATGGTTCCTATATAGCGACACTTATTAGACTTGTGAATGGTCACTATATAGCGACACTGAGACAGTTTCCTATAGCGACGTTTTACAGAGAGTGTTTTTTCCCATACCGACTTTAAAAGATAGTTTTTTCCAATGACAAATTTTTTTCCTTTTCATACATGTTTGATCCTTTGAGAGAATAAAAGTACAAGAGCATGTACATCAAGCCTTTGAAGCTCATGTATTCATGTCCAAGTTTCAGATGAAAAAAATCAATGAAGAGCATTTACATCAACGGCTTCATCCTGAGCCAAGTGTAATGCACCAAACAAGTCCATCTCTAACTCTATACCGAGTTGATCTCCTATATCATCATCGTACTCTAGCATCGTATGTTCACCTAAGACTTGACCATCTTCTTTAATGAGGTGTGGTGATTCTTGATGATTGTCATCTTCTTCCTCAATATCGTGATCTCCATTTTGCTCCCGTATGATGTCATTATGCACGTCTTCCTCTTGGCTCATATTGTGATCTTCATTTTCTTTGCTAGATCCATCCGGATCAATTAAATACAACATTGGTAGTGACATCTCCATATCCACATCTCTATCTTCAAAAATTTGCTTACTCGGTGGTGCAATTTGGATCACAAACCACCATCTTGGATCAGAACAATCCGGATGAAAAACCACCTATATTGAATATGGGTGCCAAATGCCATCAATTATATATATGAAATTATGCTTAAGTACATGTATCAATGGATTTTTAAAAATGACCAGCATAGATTAATTAAATCATTAGTATGCAGCTACTCACAATGCTCGGGAAGAACAAAAGTATCACTTTCATTGGTCCAAAGTTTGGTGGAGTCTATTGCAAAGAAACTGCTACTGTCTTTTCTCACTGTCGCATGGGGACCGTTGTAACTCGGGGGTGTCACTCATCATATGTAACCCTATCACGTGAGTTCAACAGAAGGATATTTTTTATTTCTAAAATTTACAAAAATAAATATACATAAGGGACTATTTAAAATATTTTTGGAAAAAATTTACAGATTTGTATACAAAAGGGGTACATTTTATTAATGGAAAAACTTACAGATAAGGGATTTTAAATATAGGCCTTGAACGCACGTGATATAGAGGGTTTATACATAGTGACCCCCCTGAGCGTTGTAAATAGTTCTAAACCATTTTACATAAAAAATGAAAATACTAAATCGTCTGAAATCAATTTCATAGATTTCACGTATGGTTCCGCAATAATCCAACTATGAGGAGAGAAGATTGGTATCCGAAGCACTTGCTGGGCTATCTCGTGTGAAGTTAGCCATGACTCCACAATCATACGTGACTCTCTTTGAATCGATGCATTCCACGTGAAAATGTCATCCATATGACCATAATGCATTGTACTTTTTGTACTACAAAAGAGCATCATTAAAACAATGAAGATGCATCTATTATAGCAGATATTGTCACAAATAATTACTTAATTACATCAAGAGGTAAGAAACTTACATGCATCATACATCCAGATGATAACTCTCGCTCGCACTTGTTTATTATCTCTCCATCATGTTCAGCTTTACGTAGAGCCAGTTGTAGCCAATCAAGTGACATGTGAGTGGGGAGAAGGACGAGATCGTGTAGATATGGTTGCGATTGCTTATACATTACTTTGAATCTTGTCCTTGTATTTATTCTTTCTGCTTTGGCTGCTTCATATCTCTCAATCCACTTCTACATCTCCTTGCTATTGAGGATATGGTTGCGATCGCTTATACATTACTTTGAATCTCGTCCTTGCATTTATTATTTCTGCATTGGCCGCTTCATATCTCTCAATCCACTTCTACATCTCCTTGCTATTGAGGATATAAAACTTATTGAATTTCTCCATTTGCTCTTCACTCATCTTTCTTTCAATCCCTTTTTCTTGGGGAACCTCGCCAACGATGAGATCATCTTCCTTGTTATGCCAAGCTTGTGGCATATCGGGATCCGTGGATGTATGAAACTTCGTGATATATACTAATGACTCTTGCACAAGCCATCCCTCTGCCATGCTTGCTTTTGGTCTTGCTCTTTGTCTTACGAATCCCTTCAAAGTTTAAACCACTCGAGAAAAAACATCCACCGACTATGAACCGTACCTGCAATGGCCACCTCATCAACTATGTGCACAAGTAAGTGCACTTGAGTTGTCATAATGCTCGAGGGAAAGTGCTTCTCAAGCAAGCATATGGCTTTGATGGATTCCATCCTAGCCTTCTCGATGCTCGATATGGAGATCTGTTTTTGAGATATCCACCTATTTCACATGCCCATGTAAGATATATTAATGATTAGTCTACAGATTATTTAGCTTAGAATTGAAGAAAATGCAATCAATGCGATGTGATAGTAAGCATACCTCACAATACCACTGATCTTGAATATAGCATTTCTAACATCATCTTGTAAGCACCCTTTTATTGTAATTGGGAGGATGAACTATCAAAGAAACAAAGAAGTCATGTCAATAATATAATTACACTAACCCATCACGATTATCGGTACACTAATCCTACAGCTTAGAATACCTATAAGACCTTGTGCCAATCATGGGACTTGAGCCCACTAAGCTTATTGTCCTTTGAAAATGCCCCTTTCAAGCAATGCATGTACCCTGTGGGTGTTTGAAAAGAGGCAATGTCCACCTTGACCGTTGCCTCCTCTCTCGTGGAGAGGATCCACAACAACACAAAGCAACTATAGACGCGCTTGGTAGACACGCAAAATAGCGGGCGCGTCTATAGGCGTTGCTTTAGTAGAGGAATTACGGGCGCATCTAAAAGCGCGTCTAACAACTCGTCTATTTGCGTGTGTATTAACACATCTATTTGCACGTGTAAACTGTGAAAATACGGGCCCGTCTAACATCGCGTTTATCAGCGTGTCTATTTGTGCGTGTATTAGTGTGTTTACAATGAGACTTAGACGCGCATTTAGACGCGTAGATAGACGCAAACCAGAGAATACAAAAAGTGAGATTTTGGTGTACATCATTGCTTTCCAAACATTGCCCATGATTACCAAAGCACATAATTTTTTGCAAGCCCACATATACAAGAATTAAGTGAGGTGAGGAGAATGAGACAATATGTAAAATAGTTTTGCCAATATCAATGATGGGGCTACGGTTCAATCTCATCCTTAATGAGATCAGCCCTTGCCAAACTATCTACTTCAAAATCCAAACAAGTGTTTAGATCTACAAATACATTCAACCCACTACTACTTGTGCCACTCATGTGCTCATCGAAATCAGCATCTCGAATGGTAGGCTCGTCCTCATGGGTAATGGCCTCAATATCTGTATTTCCTATCTCATGATCATCCTCCTCTCTTGTATCACGGTCATCATCATGTCCATGGCCATGATCATCCTCCATACGCTCCATATTAGTAAATGTACTATACATCACTTTGGAACTTGGCATAATAGGTATGACATGCCGCCATCTATTATTATCCACCATTGGTTGATAGACAACCTAATTCAAACACAAATACAATCATGTTATTTTTCTTGCATCAAATATTTAAAAGCGAGTATTTTTATATGTGTGCACAGTACCTGCTCACATTGTTGCGGTAATACTAGTGTGTCCTTCCTACTTTACCAAAACTTTGTGGAGTCAATAGTTACAAAGCCACTTGCATGGCGTTTGATTGTTGCATTAGGGCCTCTTTCCACCATGTCCTTAAACCACTTTACATCCAAAACATACAGAAAGAAGCGTCGAAAGTCAAGCATAATAATATCTTGGATTATGCCACAATAATTATCCATGGCTCCATTGGCTCCCTCAAAGCTAGCAATGACGCCGCAATATTGTGTGTTTCTCTTATCATCAATTCGTTGTGTTCGAAAATGCTTGCCCTCACACCATATAGCATTGAACATAGTGCACTACACCAAGAAAAAATCAATTAAATAAGCAATCTAAATTATTGAAAGCTCCTAACTTATGCATAAGATTCTATATACTGACCTTGCTCATGCATCCCCTAGCATACTCCCATTCTTCCATTGTGATATGCATCCCCTCGTCTTTCTCTGCTTTCTCCAGACGCGAAAATAGACGCGCAAATAGACGCGCCCGTAAGTTTTTTATTTAGTTCAGTAAATGCGTCCGTGTGCACGTCTATGGGTGCTTTGTCTTGTTGTGATCCATGTTGCTTTCAGGAGGACAACTTTTCCTGAAGCACACACTTGGGGCCACAAATGAGACATCCTATTCATAGCATGCAAGTCTTCTCACACTACTCTCAAGTCTTTGGAACCAACCAAGTGTGCCCAAATAGTAGCCCCCACATTCTTGAAGATATGCATGGGATCCAAGAGATGATTGATTTGTAACTGACCCCAATAAGGAAGCTCGTGAAATATCGATAGCCTCTTCATACCAGGAGGAGGTTCCTCTCCGTTCACCCTCCAAGCCTGAATCTAGTCACTTGCCTTCAAATATGGTGGTGGTGGATCAAGCTGAGCTCCACACGCGAGATGGTTTAGCAGAAGGTATTGAGCATGACCTTCATAAACATTTTTCCTCATATGTTTGGAGTATCGTGCAAGCGATTTCAAACCCGGTCCACAAATAGGACAAGGATGGTACCCACTTGTAACAAGTTTTGCACGCGTGCGTGAATGTGTTCGTATAAGACATGCGTGCGAAAGAGAGTCATAAAAGCATAATCCTATATTATACATGTAAAGACACAACCACATACATGTGCACTCTCGATATCTTGGGTATTCATGCATGGTCCACATCAAGATACCCCTGACCAAAAGATCATTGGTATGTTGAGGAGCTCTAGAATTATCAAAGACCTGCACTCCTCTCCATAAGATCTGTAAGTCCTCTATCAAAGGTGCTATGTACACGTCCATATTTTGGGCCTTGTACTTCCTTGGCACAAGTAGTGCAAGCATGAGGTGTCCCTTCTTTATTTTTAGCCATGGTGGGTTATTGTAATTCACCAAGACTATGGGCCATGTCGACCAAGATGTCGAGCGTAAGCCGAAAGAATTGACGCCATCCATAACCAGCCCAAGATGTAAAAAAGAGAGAAGAAAAGAGAGGAAAAGAGAGGAGAAAAAGACAGAAAAAGAGAGGAGAAAAAGAAGAAAAGAGAGGAGAAAAAAGACAGAAAAAGAGAGGAGAAAAGAGAGTAAAAAGAGAGAACAAGAGAGATAAGAGAGAAAAAGAGAGAGTGAAAAGAGATATACGAGAGAAAAAGAGAGGAGAAAAGAGATGAAAAGAGACAAAAAGAGAGGATAAAAGAGAGAAGGATAAAAGAGAGTCACAATTCAAACATACATAGGCTTTGAATAATGATGATTCTCAAACATACATGATGATTCTCAAAACAAACAATATCCAAATAATGAGTCAAATTAATGCAGGAGCTAACCTCATTAAGGCCGAGATACTTGTATTCAACCCCCCATACTTTGCTTGCAGATTCAAGATTGAGAGACAAGCCCGTAGTTTAGACATCCTAGCACCCTTGTACAACTATGTTGATTGCAACTCTTGCATATTGACCTCAGACTCTGACATTACGTGTATATGTGATGTAGTGCCCCTAAAATTAGAATCCATCATGTCCACCATACCCTCATCATCATCTGGCACATCCGGGAGACTATAGTCTTGCTCAAAGTGTGAAGGTATATGTGCACCCTCGCCACCCTCCTCATCCTATCTCAAGATTTTGTGTAAATATAAGATCTTGTCTCAAGGTTTCGTGTCATAATGGTATCCAATATTATTATGCTTATGCTTATGCATGAGCATATGAGGGAAAGAGGGGGGGAAAGAGGGAGGAAAAGAGGAGAAGAGGGAAATAAAAGGGAATAAGAGAAGAGAGGGAAAGAGAGGGTTCCTATGCCCATCACTATAGCTAGCACTTAAGGCATTTGCTGAAGGCCAATGCAAATAAAGGAAATAACAAAAGGGAAAAAGAGGAAGCACTTTCTTACCTAGAAAAGTCCCGGACCATGTTTCGTAGACTAGCCCTGTAAAAAAGAGAAAAAATACCATTTTTTCAGATAACTAGTTAGAGGAAGGAGGAGTTTGGAGAAGCAAATTTTCAAAGGGATTGGATGAGTTTGGAGAAGCCTACAAACAAGGAGAAAGCATAAGCCTAGAAACAAGGAGAAAGAGGAGGAAGAGAAATACCAAAAAGATAAGAGGTGAGTCTTCTTTCTTTCACCAAATCTCGCTTTTTGTCCTTAACCTCTGAAAATCAAGCATGAAAATTAGCACATAGCCTTAGAAATACAAAGAGAAACATGCTTCAACACTCACAAAACGAAATCTCACAAAAAATGAATCTACATTGCTTAAAGAGACCCACCTTCTTGAAAAACTTCCTTTCACACAAGCAGAGAGGGAGAAGGGTGGACAGGGAGCACAAGTGTTGGGAGAGGGGCTAGGTAGGGGTGAGGAGTGGGGAATAGAGAGGAGGAAAGTGAGGTCATCCAATATAAGATGGGAGGAGAGATTTTTGCTTTTTTTGCAATAGAGATGTGAAAGACGGCATCACGCGGGGTTTCGGGTTTAAGCCCCTAGCGTTGCTATATAGTGACGCTAGTCAGTCACTATATAGCAACATTTATATCTAAAAAGCGTCGCTATATAGCAATGGAACATGGCAAAGCATCGCTATATAGCGACGGTTCAGGGCACTTATTGTTAGAAGAGAGAAAAGGAGCTAATGGGTTGCAATTTCTTGAATCTTAATAGATTTCCTTGCAGCTCATGTTGTGATTTTGGAAGTGTGCAGATGAAAGGGATAAATGGAAGCTTGTCAGATGATGCGCCAATGCCAGGGGATGTATGTTGGGCTTACCGAGAGGTTGTATTGTCATTGCACTCATTGCAAGCGAGAAGTACGACATCAACATCGTTGGTTGTTGTAATTTTATTTTGTCTTCTACATCATACCCCATGTGCTTCTTTGTTTTCTTTGACCTTGATTTCCAGGATACTATGACTGTCTCTGTGGAAAGTCTTGAAATTTCTTCATGGTTTGGGACCCATTCCTTTATCAGACAACTACTATACAATGTACTGTTATCTTGGTTCTCCTTCCTGCCCCTTGGCTCATACCATACCGTTGTAAATGTTGTAGCTCTCCCCCGGTCATCCATGCTCACGTCAACTACTTTCGCAACCCAAAAATTCACGTTCTCATGTTCATCATCCGATGGTCGAACTGCAACAAAACAATGGACATCTATGTCTATTTGTGGCATAAACTCTCTCTTCTTGGGTCCACAATATGGACGTGGGAGCAACGATTCAAACTCATTTTCAAAGAGACCACATGCTGGACGCAAGTCATTACCAACATTTGGCCAAAATAAAGGCCGTTCTGCCTTAATATCATCTTCTCGCATTTTTGCAAGGTCCTTTATCAATTGGTAGGTCTTGCTAATTACAACAGTAGTGTGTTCCTTCCAAGAGGGCTTCCAATCAGAAAATCTCCGGAGCATTTCCTCTTTGTATGCAATAAAAGCTTTTAAGCCTTCTATTTCACCTTTGGATTTCTCGCTGAATTCTTTTATAGGAGCCCATGTTGGATGCATTTCTTTACTCGGGATTGAAGTTAAGAGAGAGTAAGGTTCTTTAGGTTCCCATTTTGTATCAAGAGAATAGTGTTGCCATTGCATCACTGGTTTTTCATCCTCTAAGAAAAATCGAAAATAGTGTGGAGCGCTATGACCTATTAGGGCATCACCACCTTTTTGTATGAAAGGTAGAATAAAGCTCTTCCAATCATACATCCTCTCAACCATTGAGCATATTGTTCCTTCCATACGGCCACCAACTTGCCTCCCACGTTTTCTTATCAAGTCATTGTGAAGATTGTGGGAGAGAGGGAAGGAGACTCACTTGAGGCTTTCTCACTATCACAATGGGGGAATACACACAAAGGTGGAGGCTGAAAATCAGTTTTCCTCTTCTTAGTTGTGAAAGCCAAAAGAACTCTAGTACAAAGAAAATAGAAGAACCCTATATGTGGGTCTCAAACCAAACTCAACTAACTAAGGTGGCATACTAATTGAGCCACAAACTAGAGTAGATAAGGATAGCTGTCATCCAGCTATTATTCGTGGGCAGTGTACCAACCGCATCTCCAGCTAACAAGTCGGTGACATAAATACACAACGGTCACCCCGGCATATCGCGAGTGGAGCTCGATATCTCAACACTCCCCCTCGAGCTCAATCCCAATTCCTGCACACCAAGCAGGTCTCTGAACTTGCGCAGCTTCTCTGTGCCCAATGCTTTCGTGAATATGTCAGCTACCTGATCCTCTGTGCTGTGACATAAACTAGATCAATAAGACCTAGTAAAACCTTCTCCCGCACATAGTGATAATGCACCTCAATGTGCTTTGTTCTAGCATGAAAGACTGGGTTCTTTGCCAAGTGTATGCTGCTCATGTTGTCACAATAAATGACAACTGGCCCATTTGTAGACTGATGCATATCATAGAGTAGCTTATGCAACCAAGCTACCTCACATGCAGCCATTGCTGCACCCCTGTACTCAGCCTCTGTGCTCGACAAGGCAACTGTAGGCTGTTTCTTGCTGCTCCAAGTGACTGCAGCACTCTCAAAAGAGAACACATATCCACTGGTAGATCGTCTATCAGAAATACTACCAGCCCAATCGGCATCAGTGTATCCATGCAACTGTATCTGAACCCCAGCCTCATAAAATAGTCCATACTGCAATGTGGACTTCACATACCTGAGTATGCGTCTAGCCGCATCCAAATGCAGTTTCCTTGGAGCCTGCATAAACTGACTTATCAACCCAACAGCATAGCTCAAATCTGGCCTGGTAATAGTCATGTAAATCAAACTTCCTACTATGCGTCTGTACATAGTAGGGTCTTCCAGAAGCTCACCTGCATCTGCGCTCAGCTTCACATTCTGCTCCAAAGGAACTGAAATAGGCTTACAGCCTGTCATCCCATATTTGGATAGCATGTCCAATCCATACTGCCTCTGCAAGAGCTGTATCCCACTTGGTGATCTAATCACCTCAATGCAGAAATAACGCAGCTCTCCCAAATCCTTCATCTCAAACTTCTGCCTCAATAGCATTTTCACATGAAGGATATCTTCATCACTATCACCTGTGATGATCAAATCATCAACATAAATGACCAACAACATAATCCCTTTCTCTGTTTTTCTCACATAGAGTGAGAAATCTGCCTTGGAAATCTGAAAGCCAATAGTGACAAGATACTGTCCTATCTTGTCAGACCATGCTCTAGGTGCTTGCTTCAAGCCATACAAGGCTTTCTTCAACCTGCAAACAAACTCAGGATGAGTAGCATGAACATAACCTGCTGGCTGCTCCATAAAGACCTCTTCTTGCAAATCACCATGCAAGAAGGCATTCTTTACATCCATCTGATGCAAAGACCATCCCTTTGATGCAGCCATAGCAATGGTTGCTCTTACGGTTGCCATCCTTGCAACCGGGCTGAAAGTTTCTTCATAATCAATGCCATATGTCTGTGCATACCCCTTGACAACTAATCTTGCCTTGTATCTATTCACAGAACCATCTGCATTGTGCTTGATCTTATAGACCCACTTACAGCCAATTGCATTCTTGCCTTTAGGCAAAGGCACCAATTCCCATGTAGCATTAGCATCCAAGGCATCCATTTCTTCATCCATGGCTTTCTCCCATTTTTCATTTCCCATGGCTTGCTCAAACAAAGTGGGTTCTGGTTCCTGTATCACTTTGACCATATAGGCATAGTGAATGGCTGTAAATCCATCATATTTCAGCCTATCCACAGGATACCTAACCCTGGTAGACCTGCGCAAAATAGGCTCACTCCCAGGTGCTCTCAAAACATCCCTGGTCTTCCTTACTCCAGGTGTAACAACAGAAGGAATACCCAACTCATCATCAATGCTCTGTTCTGAGCCACTGGATTCACCATCCACAAAAGAGTGACCTGCATTCACATCCAACATGGGCTGATCTACCTTCTCTTTTCCTTTTCGTGATACCTGCGTACCACTACCTGCATTGCTTTGAGGAGATTCTCTTGATCTCAATCTACCTGTCCATGGCGAAGTATGTGAACCACTGCTAGACGACACTGCAGGTCCACTGATATTTTGTGATTGCTGCTGTGAATTCTGTGCAGCATTACCATTTTGTGCATCTACATCAATCATCACATTTACTGGTTTATACCAGCTGCTCATCTCATCAAAAACAACATCTCTGCTCACTGTAAACTTACGAGTAGAAGGGTTATAGCATCTATACCCTTTCTGCTGCAGAGAATAACCAATAAAGATGCACTTCTCAGCTTTTGGATCCAACTTGGACCTCAACTCATCTGGCACATGGACATAGGCAATGCACCCAAAAATTTTCAAATGAGAAATATCTGGTTTCCTACCAGTATACATCTCCTCTGGCGTCATGCCATGTATTGCTGCAGTGGGAGTCCTGTTCATTATATAAACTGCTGTAGCAACTGCTTCAGCCCAATAATAATCTGGTAGATCTTTTTCATTTAGCATAGCCCGAGATACCTCTCCAATATGCCTGTTTTTCCTTTCTGCAATTCCATTTTGCTGTGGGGTATGACTGCATGAATATTGCTGCTTTATACCATGCTCCTGCAAGAACCTTGCAAACTCATTTGAGAGGTACTCTCCCCCTCCATCTGACCTTAGGCATTTTATTTACAGGCCTGTTTCTTTTTCAACCATAGCTTTGAAAGCTTTGAAGTGCCCAAACACTTCACTTTTCTTTTTCATAAAATACACCCAAAGTTTTCTGCTGAAGTCATCAATAAATGTGACAAAATAGTGACAGCCACCAATAGATGCAGCTTTAGTAGTCCACACATCAGAGTGGATTACTTCCAATGGCTTTTTATTCTCTTGAACATGCCTAGGAAAAGGTTTCCTTGCCTGTTTCCCAAATTGACAGGCTTCACAAACCTTGTGCATTTCTGCAACCTTGAATTTAGGCAACCCTGCAACAATGTTTTGGGCTTGCATTGATTTAAGTCGCTGTATATTAACATGACCAATGCGTTTGTGCCAGATATCAATATCTGCAACTACACCGGTCCCATGTGCAAACATTGCTGCACTCAATTCAGGCATGTCTGCATCCAATGTAAACATCCTACCCTTCTTCTTTCCTTTTGCTATCAAGCGACCATTATTTTTCATATCCTCGACAAAGCATCCATGAGGATTAAATCTGACCTGCAAGCCCTGCTCAACCATCTGACCAACAGAAACCAGATTCTTGGTGATGTTCGGGACATGAAATACATCAGACAAGTATTTCTTCTTCCCATCCTGCATAGACAAAGGAATTTTGCCAATCTGCACAATAGGATGTGCAGTATCATCACCAGTCTCCACAAATCCTGGTTTTTCCATTTTCCTTGCATCTTGCATCCATTCTGCATGACCTGTCATGTGGTTTGACGCACCTGAGTCAACATACCACACATCATTCTGTTCTTCTGCACTTGTCACAGAATTGGTCATATGCTGCACCATAAATAGATGCTCATTTCTATCATCATCCTGCCTACTAGAAGATGCATAATTGCCTTGCTGCAATTTTCCATTCATAATGTCATTCTGCTTTTTGTAGCAGTCTTTAGCCATATGCCCCATTTTGCCACAGTAGTAGCATTCAACATTGATGTTTGCATTTTGGCCTCTCTGCCATCCACCATGACCTCTTTGGCTCCCCCTACCTCTAGAGTTACCACGTCCTCCTGCATAGGACTGGTTTTCTTGCATTTGCTGCATATTCTGATTTCTACCACGGCCTGCAGAGATCGGCCTCCTCTACCTCTGCCTCTACCTCTGCCAGCATTTGAGTAGAAGACAGTTTCTTTTGAAGTTCCTGCTGAAGAAGATGCACCCCCATTTCTCTGCTCTTCAGAAATTAGAAGAGCAATCAGCTCCTCAAAATCAGGAAAATTTTCACGGACGGCAATGGATGTCCGGAACTGTGCATAGTCCTTTCCTAGACCATTCAAGGTCACAGAAACTAAATCGTCATCATCCACTGGCGACCCAATGGAAGCAAGTGCATCCGCAATTTTCTTCACCTTCATGTGGTAGTCATTGATGCTCATATTTTCTCTCTACACATTGTGCAGCTCCTGCTTTAGCTGCATTTTCCTGGCCTCCGTATTTGTGCTGTACATTTTTGCCAAGGTATCCCATGCCACCTTTGGCGTACTTGCATCCTGAATATGCACAATCATAGAATCTGAAATACTGATAGAAAGCCAGTACATAACTTTTCTGGCTCTCTCATGCCATCCTTTAAATGCCTGCATTTCCTGTTGATTGGGAACATTAGGAAGAACTGGTTCCTCTTCATTTCCTGTAATGAACTCCCAATAGCCTTTTCCCATAAGGAAATTTGTCATTCTAAACTTCCATGCCTGGAAGTTATTCTTGTCAAGCTTTTCAGTGACAATCTGTGAAAGAGAATCAGATGCCATTCCAGAACACTGCAAAATATTCTGTCACTGCAAAAAACACAGCTTTTGCCTCACACGGGCAAATCTGCAAAACTGACGAAAGTGGTGTTTCACCACACAGTCACTTCCTAGTGACGATTTTGCATCAACAGGCAACAAGCATGAATCTGCAACTCCCAATGTCTCTGCGCACAGGCATACGATGGACTTTCTGCGGCAACTTTTCACCGACCTGCAGAACAGTGGTCGCACAGCAAAAACAGGGCCTTTTTCTGAGTGCCTGCGGAGAACTTCCGCCTCCAAAACGGGCCCCGAAATGACCTCAAACCAGAAAAATAAAGTCACCAAGGGCTTCCGTGAAGGGCGTCTCAATCTGAGATAGTGCACTCTTGCACTTCTGGCTATGCTACCTGCAGAGATTTGCTCCCAAACTCGAAATAGGAAAGCAACACTGGTCCTCTTACCAGGACACCACGAACTTGGCTTGCTTTCTTGAGCTCCTTACCACGAACAAGGCTCTGATACCATGTGAAGATTGTGGGAGAGAGGGAAGGAGACTCACTTGAGGCTTTCTCACAATCACAATGGGGGAATACACACAAAGGTGGAGGCTGAAAATCAGTTTTCCTCTTCTTAGTTGTGAAAGCCAAAAGAACTCTAGTACAAAGAAAATAGAAGAACCCTATATGTGGGTCTCAAACCAAACTCAACTAACTAAGGTGGCATACTAACTGAGCCACAAACTAGAGTAGATAAGGATAGCTGTCATCCAGCTATTATTCGTGGGCGGTGTACCAACCGCATCTCCAGCTAACAAGTCGGTGACATAAATACACAACGGTCACCCCGGCATATCGCGAGTGGAGCTCGATATCTCAACAGTCATCCATTGTCTCCATGTCCTTGTGTTTTAGTTCTCTTGAAACTGTGCTAAATACCTGATCGATATCCTCATGTGTGTGCCCAACCAACAAAAACCCAACTTCAATCTCATTGAAGATTCTATGAGCGATTAGCATTGAGCAAAATGCAAAGAAGAGTACATTCTTATTCTCTCGTCCGCAATTGTCTGCTTGTACTCTCAAAGTTACTGGTAGGCGACCTTTTTCTGCATGTACATTGTGAATTGCCTTCATAACGGATGTTACAACTTGATTGCTATCATGTAGATGCAAGGAATCAATCCATATGTCTGCAAAAAACTTAAATCCGTGTACTAACACTCCACATAGATGTGTCTTTAAAAAGTATTTGCCTTGTAGCTTAGGTGGATTGTTAACGAATCGAGGTAATGTTGTTGTATTTTGATCCATACCATCTACAATAATGCACATGTACTCATTTGGGTGAGAAATAGCTTGCTCCTTCCAAAATGCATATTTTATTCTAGAATGTCGAACAAGTCCATGATGAAATTCACTCTTTCTTTTGTAAGCTTCTTTTTGTTCTGGAGATGTTGCACTCTCAAGTGCTCGCTTTAGATCATCACAGTCGTTGCACTTTGACATTTTTTGCCTCTTTGGGATTTTAACATGTCCAAAGCTTTTTTTCCAAAGAGTATACAAAGTATGAAAAGATGCCGGTGCATGCCCTCTTTGCCTCTGTGTTTCTCCAATAGAGTTAAATACTTCTTTTTTTGTCAAACCTATCGGAAGATGCATTTTTGATAGGTGGGGTTGCGGTAAAGCATTTTCATAAATGTAATCTTTCAAAATTGCTGTTGCCACAACCGTTGAGGCTCTTGTTTTGGGCCTTCCTATGTTTCCATGAATGTTAAATTTAACTCCATACTTTGCTTTATTAGCCAAATTCCAATATGTGCCATGTGATAATCCTGTAATAATGCGATATGCATTATTGCATATACTTTTTCCATTTATAAGAGGCCTTATTTGATGTCCTGAATTTCGCCTTCTCTTATCATTTACAAGAAAGCAAGACAATCTCGTGAGTAGGTATTCATTTCTTCTGCTTCCTTTCCTTTGCCAGACATGTTCTCTACAACCCTTGATGTCATGTAAGTTAATGGATCGCATACATGTACGCTTACAGCATGTAGATCGCATTGCTTTTAGCATAACATCTTCATTCATTACTCTTATTCTCTTTGGTTGCTTTTCTGGATCTGCCTGCACTCGTTGTCTTTTCATGCATATGTATGTCCGTTTTGGGACCTTCTGTACATTCTTATTTGGATTTGTGTAGTTCTCCTTGTAAGATTTATTTGTCACGTTGTTTTCATGAGATGTTGCATTCTTGATCTTATCACTCTGACAGTCAAATACTGAATATTCCTTTGTTGATGTCATCCTTGCTTTTGATACATTCGTGAAACCATTTGTAACATTTACAAGTTCACAATCAAAGTCAAACACCGAATAGTCCTTTGTTGATCTCATCCCTACTTTTGATACAATCGTAGAACCAGTTGTCACAATGGCATTAGAGTGTCCCGAATGATCTTCAAACTCATCTATTTCTGAGAGAACATCACTCATTGATGCACTTTCTATGGATTTCATAACTCCATAGTTAGTGGTGATAGAGTGTCCAGAATGATCTTCAAACTCATCTATTCCTGAGAGAACATCGCTCATTGATGCACTTTCTATGGATTTCATAACTCCATAGTCTTGAAACTCCTCTACTCCAGAGAGAACATCACTCATTATACTATCGTGCATGATTTCCATAATTCCATAGTTACCTGCTTTGACTCCAAGAACTTTATTAACACTTTTGACATCTTTGCCCAAGTTCTCAATGTGCATGAACTCATCCACCCCGAATAAGGCATCACTTGTGAAATATTTTTCGTTCTCGGTACCAATGAACTCATCGACTTCTGATAAGACGTCAGTGCTATAGTTGAGTGCATTGGAATCATCCATCTTTGAAGGAATAGAGCTTGGTACATTGGCATATTCTTTCAATTCTTTGATGTTGTAGTATACATTATGTTTATCATTAAAAACCACATGCCGAGTCTTTCCAATCTTTAAAAATTGCATGCTCCATCTCAGAACCTTACCTACCTCATAGTAGGGACCATCCAATGACATTGAGTTATCATCCATACCATCATCAGTAACTTTTTGAATTCTCATCTGCGCAAATGTCCAGTGGTCCACTTGTTCAAATCCCAAGACTTGACCTTCTGCTACATACTTATTTGCAAATGATAACATTTGTAAAATATCTCCCACTCTAAAATCCAAAGATATGCACTTTGTATTCCTGATGACATGTGTTGGATAAGTCTCATCTTTGTCCCATGCAATAAATGCTTTGTTGGAAGTATTATAGGGCATAACATCTCCAAGGATTTCCATATCCCCACACTTATGCTTTAGCTCAACATGTGCACTAAGAATCCTTGATACGATAACCACCACCTTATCTTCGCCAAGTCTCCTAAAGTGACAAATAGAATTTGGATCACTTTCATGGATTGTAGCAAATGCAACTACTTCTCTTTTGCAACATAAAATCACCTCCATCCCTGGAATAAATTTTGTAGCCATCTCCTTTGTGAGTTCCCTTTGCAAACAAGCTGTAACAACCATTATAAAGAACATTAGTCTCTTATCAATAATCTACTTTATTAATGATTTAAAAATCTAGAACTTGTTTGAAAATTTAATTAGACACTAACCAATAACAACCGTAAACCAATAACAACCCTAAACCATAAACCAAAACAACCCTAAACCCTCAACCCTAAACCCTAACCAATAACAACCCTAAACCCTAAACCCTAACTCCCAAACCCTAAACCCTAAACCCTAAACCCTTAACCCTAACCCCCAAACCCTAAACCCTAAACCCTAACCCCCAAACCCTAAACCCTAACTCCCAAACCCTCAACCCTAAACCCTAAAACCTAACTCCTAAACCCTAAATCCTATTCCCCAAACCCTAAACCCTTAACCCTAAACCCTAACTCCTAAACCCTTAACCCTAACCCTAACCCCCAAACCCTAAACCAAACCCTAACCCCCAAACCCTAAACCCTAACTCCCAAACCCTAAACCCTAAACCCTAAACCCTAACTCCCAAACCCTAAACCCTAAAGCCTAACTCCCAAACCCTAAACCCTAACCCTTAGACCCTAAGCCCTAATCCCCAAACCCTAAACCCTAAATCCTAAACCCTAACCCCCAAACCCTAAACCCTAAACCCTACCCCCTAAACCCAAACCACCAAACTCTAAACTCTAGCCCCCAAACCCTGAACCCTAAACCCTAACCCTCAAACCTTGAACCTTAAACCCTAACTCCCAAACCTTAAACCCTAAACCCTAAACCCTACCCCCCAAACCCTAAATCCAAACCACCAAACCCTAAACCCTAACTCACAAACCCTAAACCCTAACCCTAACTCACAAACCCTAATTCCTAACTCACAAACCCTAAACCCTAGACCCTAACTCACCAAACCCCAAATCCTAAACCCAAACCATGAAATCCTAAACCTTAAATCCTATGAGTGTTTTCAGTAATATCATTTATTTAAGTAATAGTTTTAATTAGAATTCATAAGTAATAGTGGAATTGATAGTTGGGAGGGTGGTAGTGGGAGAAAGGGAGAGTGGGAAAGTGGAGAAAGGGAGTGTGGGAGGGTGGTAGTGGGAGAAAGGGAGAGTGGGAGAGGGAGTGGGAATGGGGGTGGTGGGGGTGGGGGTGGGGGAATATTTGATTGAGTCGGAAAGACTTAATCATGACATTTATGCACTACGAAAAATCACCTCCACTTCAGAGATGTTGCTCAAAGCTAGGACCATATGGAAAACTTTTAATTCTCCTTTGACCACTCTCAAAAGAACTGCAACTAAAGTGGAAGCGGATAATCTTGTTGACTTCTACACATGCTTGAGTGCCATTGTACCAAGGGGAAAGCAGGAAAGAGCAGAGGTCATTACAAGCTTTAAGACAGTAAGGGATAGGTATCAAGACTACACAAGCATACTTTTCCGTAGTGATGAAGTTTTTCATAAGATCAAAGACGTGTGTCTTGCATGTGAGAAAGGAGATGTCACATATGAGGCTCCATCATTGATTAAAGAGAAGGTAAAGAAGATTGAGAAAAAAGAGATGACAGCTCGGATGTGGAGGCCTTTAAGAAACTTACCAGACAAATACGCAAGTCTTGCTGCAGAGAAATTAATGTCCAAAGAATGGTTTTTTGGCAAAAAGGATAAAGATCATTGCATGGAAGATTGCATCATCCAACAGGTCAAGCGTGATGCAGTAAAGAGTGCAATTGAATATTTATTGGCAGAAAAAAATATTCCAATTAGCCAATGTAAAATTGATCATAACATTGTGAGGCAGATGGCATCAGCTTTACCGTCAGCTAAACAGAAGGCTTGGGCGCATAAATGGGTGAAGGTAGAAGATGATGGATCTGAAGTTACTCCTTCGGAAAATGTGTATGCATATGCACAAAAAGTCATCAATAAGCACACTCTCAGAAAAGAAAAACTTTGAACAAGGGCTTTTTTTTCATACATGAAATCATTTCAGAGTCTGGAAAGAGTGTTGAGTGCAAGGGAGTTTCATTGAATGATTTTTTGTCCGACGACATTGCTTGGGAGAGACCTCAGCTTTTCTTTGTCTATGAAATATCACCGGATGACATTCCTCAACTCCTTGACAGAATATTACATACCACCATTGGTAGAGTGGGACAATGTAACATAGTCATATTTGCTGATAAAGAGGACAAGGAACAAATGTCTGCTACCCTAGAAAAACAATATGGCAATGAGCTTAAGATTTACAATGGTATATACTCAAGAAAAAGGGACAAGAGAGAATGCGGTCTCAAGATACAGAGTCTGGAAACCTTTTTCTTGTGCACGAAGAGCCCTTACAATGATCACTCCTTACAAAACAATATAAGAGGGAATGCAAAGAGATTGCAACTACAGCTGGAAGAGCATGAAGCTCCAAGTCCCCTCCATCGCAATGCAAATCACTATGAAAGGCCAGCAAAAAGTGCTGATCTTTTAATTAGTATGATGGAATTTTTGCTACCGTCCGGATGGGAAGTCACATTGTGTCGAATGGGACATTTGTTTGAAGCTCTTATCAGAAAAGGACACACTGTAAATATTATTGAGAGCCCTGCTTGCTTGGAATACCTTGATACCATGGCTTCTCTCACAATAAAGTTTGATAAGAAAGGTCCGATCTCACATGAAGAGGATGCTGACATAGAGATGATCATGTATGATGAGAGCAAGAAAGATGATGAAAATGATCAAAGCTCAGGATATGATAGTGAGGACACCATCGATAGCAAGGAAGTAGAAGAAGATGGTGTTGGCTCTTTCCTACTGCTTTCGTAGTAAGAGCTGGGTATTCTATGTTTGCAGGGTTCCAAGGCTTTTTGTCACCTACAGATATATTGGGATTGTCGGTTGTAGTATATGTGTAGCTTAGGACCTCGAGTCGTGTTCCGGTGAGAGACGTAGGCTTAAGTGTGGTAAGCAAACAAAGTGCAAGCATGTGTAAAAGGCACGTAAACCATATTTGTTGAGGTAATGAAGGCTTTCGCCTTCATTGGGGGTTGTAGGGTTTAGGAGGAGTTTAAGGGTTCAAAAGGAGGTTCCAGGGTTTAGAAAGAGTTCCAGGGTTTAGAAGGAGGTTCCGGGGTTCAGAAGGAGGTTCCAGGGTTTAGAAAGAGTTCCAGGGTTCAGAAGGAGGTTCCAGGGTTTAGAAGGAGGTTCCAGGGTTCAGAAAGAGTTCCAAGGTTAGGGTAGAGTACATGGTGGAGAACTTGTCTCCCTCATAGATCATGGAGTTTTAAGGGTTGAGGAACAAAGGGTTTAGGGGAGCATAGGAGTGGGAGAGGAAGAAGGTGTAACTAGAGCATGGAGGAGGAGGAGGGAGGAGGAGGAGGAGGAGAGAGGAGGAGGAGGAGGAGGAGGAGGGAGGAGGAGGAGGAAGGAGGAGGAGGGAGGAGGAGGAGGAAGGAGGAGGGAGGAGGAGAGGGAGAGGATGGGTTGCAAGGTTGGAGGAGAGGGAGGAGGAGTTGCAAGGTTAGGACATGCTTTTGGATGTGCAGTGCAAGGAAGCATGGACACTTGAGACAAATGCTTGGAATACCAAAGTAGACTCAACACAATGCCCCAAAGAGTGTGGGCTTCATTCCATTATGGGGTATTTATACAGCGTGTAACAATCTAGTGCAAACTATATGTGCAAAAATGTGCATATGCGAGTGAGTGCTTGTGATACAATCTAATCCTAACTAAGGAAGACTTGGTTTCCCAAATCTTCGTTTTTGTCGGGGATGGCTTGCGTGTTGATGTAGTAGCGCTTTAGTCGGCTCCCATTTATTGTTGTGTTGAATTGGACTCCATCTAGTGTTTCAAGTAGCACAGCTCCGATGGGATTCATCTTTTGTACTCGGTAGGGTCCTTGACCTAGATACTTCAGTTTTCCCTTGTGTACTTTGGCATTGTATAACAGGACTAAGTCGCCTTCCTTGATGTCTTTAGCTTTCAGATTCCTGTCAAACCATGCCTTTCTTCGGCGTTTTTCTGTTGTCATGGCATGATAGGCAACTAGTCTTGTCTCTGTATGTTTTTTCAACTGACAAAGCCTTTCTTTCAAGGACTCATGATCACCCATGCGTTCCTGTACTCTGCGATGCATAGACTTGGTATTACCAATTCGAGTGGGACCACGGCTTCAAGGCCGTACACCAATTGAAAAGGTGTGTTCCCTGTACTGACCTTGAATGTGGTTTTGTATGCCCATAAGGCTGCATTCAGTTTCTCTGCCCAATCAGAACGCTGTGGTTCTACTACCTTGGTGAGGATATTGCATATGATTTTGTTTGTGGATTCTGCTAGTCCATTCCCTTGGGGGTAGTAGGGTGTGCTTTTTCTATGGATGACCATGAAGCCAGACAAGAGTTCTTGGATTACCTCATTGACAAAATGTGTGCCTCTATCCGACACAATTTCAATGGGGCATCCGAATCGGGTGATCACATTTTCGTATAAGAATCTTGCTGTGCTTCTGGCATCTTCCTTTCTGACTGCTTTAGCTTCAGCCCATTTTGTAAAGTAATAAGTGGCCACAATGATGTAGCGTGCCTGTGTTCCTTTTGCTGCTGGATGTATGGGACCCACATAGTCAATCCCCCATTTTTCAAATGGTTGTTGTGCAACAACTATTGTTAGGGGATTGAAGTCTTTGTGTTGTGGTTTAATAGTCCGTTGGCATACATCACAACCTTTTACATATTCATAGGCATCTGCCCATAGTGTTGGCCACCAGTATCCTGCGAGGAGAACTTTTCTTGCTGTGGCTTCCCCATGGAAGTGTCCTCCTGCAATGCCTTCATGGACTTCACTCAAGATTGGCAGGATCTCATGAGGCATTACACATCTTCTTAATATCTAGTCCTTGCCCATATTGTACAGTTGTCCTGCAATGAGTTGATAGGGTGCAGCCTTTAGAATCAATTTTCTGGCATCTACTGCTTTCATGTCAGGGGGTGGTCTTCCTGCCATCAAGTACCCAATGATATCTCTACACCATTCTGGAACAGCATCGATTTGAAATAGTGTGGCATCTGGTAAGTCGTCTTCTACTCCAGTGGCTTCTTCTCCTGTCTTGACTCGAGACATGTGATCGGCAATGTAGTGTTGGGCACCTTTACGGACCACGATTTTGAAGTTGAATTCTTGCAGCAAGAGGAGCCATCTGGTTATTCTTCCTGTGGTACATGGACGGTTCACAAGATAAAGCAATGCTTGATGGTCGGTGTAGAAGACAAAATCATTTGTTGCGAGTAGATAGTGCCGAAATTTCTTTACACTATACACCATTGCTAGGGCTTCTCTTTCTGTGGTTGTATAGTTGATCTCTGCATCATTGAGTTGTCGACTGACGAAGTAGACGGGGTAGTCTTTCTTATGTTCACCAGGTTGACAAAGCACACTCCCAATTGCATACTTGGATCCATCAGTATGAACATGAAAATCAATATCCCAATTGGGAGATATGAGGATGGGTGCTGTGATTAGGCGCCACTTTAAAAGCTCAAAGGCTTGGTCGCACTCTTCGGTCCATAAGAACTCCACTAATAATTTGTAAAGTGGTCTAGCTATCATGGCATACCGCAAATATAAATCTTCTATAATAGCCGGCATGTCTTATAAAGACCTGTACACCTTTGGAAGTTGTAGGAGGAGGCAATTCCATGATGATTTTGATTTTGTCCATGTCAGTTGCAATCCCATGTTGAGAGACGATGTGTCCCAAAACAACTCCGTGGGTGACCATGAACTGGCATTTTGTTGGATTTAGGGAGATGCCATACTCCCTGCATTTGATTAGTACTTCTTCAAGACATTTGAAGTGGTCCTGTTTGTTTGAATGGATGCACAAATCATCCAAGAACACCTGTAAAAACTTATTCAAAAATGACTTGAAAGCTATGAACATGACTCGCTGGAATGTGGCTGGGGCATTACAAAGGCCAAATGGCATGACTCTATATGCAAAAATACCCCATTCTGTAGCAAATGCTATTTTTGATTGGTCTTGAGGAGCAATTTGCACTTGGTTATAGCCACTGAAGCCATACAAGAAGCTATATGTTTCGGATCCTACCACCTTTTCCAACACTGTTTCTGTTAAGGGTAGGGGGTAGTGATCCCTAATTGTGGCGGCATTCACATTTTTCAAGTTTACGCATATTCTGAGCTTCTTGTTGCGTTTAGGTACAATGACAATGGGTGAAACCCAATCAGTGTGCTCTATCTCGTAGATGAATCCGGCATCTAGGAGTTTTTCCAGCTCATCATAAACCATGGTGCCATATTTAGGATTTGTGCGATAAGGTCCACATACCTTAGGGTGAGCACCTTCCCTTATAGGTATCGTGTGTACTGCCACTTCTGGTGAAATTCCTTTCATCTCTTTGTATGACCATGCTAGGCAGTCACGGTATTCCATTAGGAGGTCTTTGAGCTTGATTTCATCTTCTTGACGGAGCTGGTTCCCAATGAAAACCATTTTTTCTTCCTCCCCTTCAAGGGCGAGGTTTATTGTGCGTGTTTTTGCCGGTCCCTCATAGATTGGAGTTTCTCCAATGCTATCGGTTTCTTGAACTTCAGATTCTCTGAGTGGTCTTGGCATTGCTATTGGCGCACTGCCACTTGTATAATTCTTAAAGTATTCCGGCACTTCTCGAAGATCGGCCTCTGATGGGGTTGAACTAGCCTGACATGTGTCATGTGTACTGGGTGGCATAGTTGCATTTATTAATTTGTTAGGCTCTTCTTTTCTTTCTTTTTCTGAAGTCTCTTGATCGAGCTTCATCCGCACATGTGGCTTATATTTCCGAAACTTCTTACGTTGGGAATTGTGGGGTAACTTTTCCACTGGTAAGGTGTTTCCAAGTAAGGGTTCATGTGCTGCACATACTCCTTCCAGTCCCTCAGGGGACCATTCAAGAGGTGGTGGTTTTGATTTTGAGGGAACTGACTTTGCAAGGTACAATTCGACAATCCTTGTTTGGACTCGTTCGAATTCATTGAAGTGCTCGGGGCCTTGGCTTTTCTGCGATTTCCTCCTGCAGCTTTCTTGCGGGATCTTCTGCTGTTATTCAACTGCGGAGGTTCAACTTTTGGGAGCTCGCCATTAGGGCATGCAGAATGGCTAGGTCATTATCAAAGATCTGATCTTCCATTTCAGCATTCGCAGCCTCTGTTTCAAGGTCCCAAGGAAAATCTAAGTCATCATTGGTATGGGTTTCTTCTTCAGGTTCATTATCCCATTCGAGGTCAGCCATAAAGAATGGCATCTCTAGATCGATTGGTTCTTCATGTGTCGGTGGAGGATCGACTTGTAGTGCGTTAGCATCTATCTGTGAGAAGATGGGGTCTAATGAATGGCAGTTGTCGATGGTTGCCAATGTTTGTATCCAGTTATTGACATTGCTTTGTGAGTCACCTGCTATGGCATGCTGTTGCAAGGGAGCTGATTTGCTTGAGATTGTCGTGGAAGATGTGTCATCCAATGATCTAGGAACAATTGGTTTAATAGCTCCTGTCCCCACATTCACCCTGACTACAGTGTCTCGATTCTGGATTGTCAATCTATCAGTTCCCCAGTCATGGAGGACTGATGCTTCCCGTAACCAAGGACGTCCCAGTAAGATTTGATAGGATTTTTTGGGGAGATCCAAGATTGTGAATTGAAGGGAAAAGCGGACTCCTGCGATCTTTGTGGACACGCCATTCACTATTCCCAAGGGTTTAGCCCGTGAATCATCGGCAAGGCGTATGTTGAAATTAGCCTTTTGCATTGGTGGGAGACCCCACTCTTCGTAGAGCTCCTTTGATAGGACATTGACACCTGCTCCACCATCCACTATGGCGTGGACTTCATTATATGCCTTGTGGATCAAAGGCACAGTAATGTTGCGTATGTCATCTCTCACCCATCCGCACAGGGATATCTTCAATGTCGTTCATAGGTGGAGGGGGATTTGCGAGTTCAATCCATCCTTTGAAACTCTCCCAGAGATTGGGACAATTCCGTAAGAGGATTCCGATGGGAATTGACACAGGGCAACTCAGGATGCTAGAGAGTGCGGCTCCTTCAAGTTGACGTGGCGGTACATTCTGTTGTGGAGTCTGTTGTTGGAACAAAGGCTCGAGTAAAGTATCAATACTTTGTGGGGCCAAGTCATGGATTGGGTCTTGAGCTTGTTTCTGAGCCTCAAATTGAGCTTGTTCATTTTGGACCCATTGCTGAAGTACCTGAAAACGAGCCTTCTCCACCTCTGCATTCGGGTATGGAGCTTCTTTTATTTGAGGCTCGGGAGTTGATGTGGATGAACTCGGCTGCTCATTGCTTGGCGGAGGTGGAGGCACTTGTGCTTTCTTTTTCAGAAGTCGCTTCGGTTGGATTGGAATGATAGGGTTCTTCGTGGCCTCTTTCTGTTGGCGTGTAATTACATTGATAGGTTGTGACCTTATACTTGCCGGGACCCAGACTTTGATGGTCCACCCCAATGATGCCGATGGGGACTTCAGGCTTAACCTCTGTTTGTTCTGGGACCTTATTTTTTATGGGACAATCCATATAGGCATGTCCTATGCCACAATCTCTGCAGAGTGGTTGGAAAGTAGCTAGGCTACCACGATGAGGGCACTCTGCGATCCTATGTTTTTCTCCACAGCTGTAACACTTGATTGGTGCTCGAAATGTGTTGGGTCGCACTTGATTTGCATAGACTGGTATTAGACCCTCTGCACCTTCTACATAGTACACTGGGTACTCTGCTTCATACTCAAATAGCGAGTCTACTTCCTCGGCTTGTAATTGATGGATGGGAACTGCCTGAGGAGCTGGATTTGGTGCTCTTGGATACGGTCGTGGATTCGGATTCCTGAGTAGTTGTGGGACTTGTGTCCGAATGGGAACAGGATTTAGCCTCGGAGCTGGTGGCGCTTGTGCAAGTGCCGGTTGCCTGTATACTGGCATGGGTGCCGCTTGGTATTGTGGTGGTCGAGGCGGATTGTTGCGCATGTTGAAGATGCAACTGTTCTCATCATGGCCGCCGACGACACAGATATGGCACCACAACCGTGGCGGTGGATTTGCTTGTGCAGTGATCCTTGCTCTTAGGACTGGGCATTCATTTGCTGTATGATTTGCCAAGCAGTGTGGGCACCAGACATTTTCTCGCCGTGGATATGTTTGAGTTGGTGGCTGAGACAAGTGGAGTTTTTGATCCATGGCCTGCATCATATCTTCTTTCAGCTTCAAGGTCATGGCCTCTAGGCGATCTTCATTGGATGTTTCGGCAGTGTCCTTTGATTTACCTTTTTTCGAGCGCTTATCTCGTGTATTTGATCTGGCGTCATCACTGCTAGTGTCGGAATTTGTCATGCCATCTTTGATGTCAATGGCTGCCGCATGAGCAGCACTGAATGTTTCATAGCTACTTATCTTTTTCATATCCTTGCGGATTTTCTTTCTGAGTCCTGCTATGAACCATGCCGTGAGGTACTTTGCATCTGGGCGTGGGTCACATTTGGCAATCAATCTCTTCATCTTTCCCAGGTATGTGCGTACATCTTCCCTCCGGCCTTGTTCGATCTTGCTGAGTTGGAGAGCGGGATCGTCTTGTAGCCTCTCCGTTTGAAAACGACGTTTGAATTCAGTTTGAAGTAGGTCCCATGTGGCGCGTTCTTCCACGAGAAGGTCGAGGTACCATTTTAACGCCTCATCAGTTAATGCCATTGGAAACCAAGCCACCTTGGTTTCATGGGATTGATCACCACCTGCTCGACATGCGGCATCAAAATGTTGGAGGAAGCGAGCTGGGTCTCCCCTACCATTATATTTGGGAAGTTCCAGTTTTCCCAAGGGGCGTCGGCCTTGATTGTTGTGATTTCGTCGATTGAAGAAGTTGTCAACCTCTGCATCGAGCTCGATATCCCCATCATGTTCATGACGGCGTCCAGCCATGTTGGGGCGTGGAGGAGTTAAAGGGAGTTGTTGAATCTCAGGGGGGGATTCGGGGTAGAGGATTGGCGGGGGCGGTTGTTGCAGTGGAGTTAGTTGCGGATGGGGCGAGCGGTGGAGTCGAAGTCGTTGGACGGAATGTAACTGCATGCAGATTGTGCGTGATTTGCCAAGGGTGTCGCTACCCCAAGTGCGGGTGTGGATGTGGTGTTGTGAGGAGAGTTAGAGTGGTGTTATTTTCTGTAGGGACCGTCGTGTTAATAATGTGCCTAAGATTGTCCTACGTGTGTAGGGAAATGTGCCGGTGCAGACGGATCGTTAATCGGAGGTCACGGCGTGAAAATACGAGTGAATTAATGCAAAATGAGGCCCACACGGGGGCACGAATGAACGTGTGCTAGGGATGCTGAAATGGTGTGCAATGGGCTGGAAAAATACCTCGTAACGTGATGTTTTTGTGTGTGAAATCTGGGTTCAAACGGGGTTCAGTTTGGGTCCCAAACGGATGAGTTTCGAGGGGTTAAAGTAGGGGTAAATTTTGCATTGGGGGGGTCCTAATGGTGGTGTGAATGGACTTTAGGTCCAACTGAGGGGTTGAAACCAAGTGACTCTAGTTAAGGAAACTAACCTAGATCCTCCCAGTTACTATAACTGGGAGGTTTAACTAACTGTAGTTAGTTCCTAACTGAAGAGTTAATCGAACCTAACTAAGGGTAATCCTAATCGAACCTAGTCTAACTAACTGAGGGTTAACTAAACTAACCTAACTTCAGTTACTACGTGGACTAATCGAACCGAGGTTAAATAACTAACCTAGTTATCCTAACCTAACTAACCTAGTCGAACTGTAGTTAAGACTAACCGAAGGTCAATACTAACCTAACCTAGGTATCTTAACCTAACTAACCTACAGTTAATACTAACCGAACTAAGATTAATTTAACCCTAGGCTAGCGTTAGGTTAGGCTTGTTTTTTTTTTTTTGGGTTTGTGCTGGGGGGCGTTCCGACGGCGGCGCCCGGGAGGGGGGGTTTTGCAAGGGGGGGTTGCGCAAGGGGGGGCGGGGTTTTGCAAGGGGGGTTGGCGCAGGGGGGGTTTGCGCAGGGAGGGGGGGTTTTGCAAGGGGGGTTGGCGCAGGGGGGGGCTTTGCACAGGGGGGGGCGGGCGGAGGGGGTTTGGGGGTGCGAGGGAGAGGGCGTGAGCGGAGGGGAGGGGGGCGGGGCGGCGGGGGAGGGCGGGGGGTGGCGCGGGCGAGGGGCGGGGCCGGGGCGGGGAATGGCGCGGGGCGGGGGTGGGGGGGGGTAGAGAGAGGGGGCGGGGCGGCGCGGCCGGTGGCACCGCGGGGGGGTGGCGCGGGCGCGTCTTGCGTGGGGCTCGGAATGAAGAAGAGAATGGAGGCAAAAAGTGAAAGTTGAAGAATGAGGGGGTGGAGTAGGTTTTTATAGGATTTGATTTTAGGTTTAGAGTTTAGGTTTAGGGTTTATCCCTAAACTCTTCCCGAGCCATAACTCTTTATGGAGCTCGGGGGGGTCACTCATCATATGTAACCCTATCACGTGAGTTCAACAGAAGGATATTTTTTATTTCTAAAATTTACAGAAATAAATATACATAAGGGACTATTTAAAATAGTTTTGGGAAAAATTTACAGATTTGTATAGAAAAGGGGTATATTTTATTAACAAAATCTTTTACAGATAAGGGATTTTAAATATAGGCCTTGAACGCACGTGATATAGAGGGTTTATACATAGTGACCCCCCCGAGTTATGGAGAGCTGGGTTTGCTTTTCTGTAAAAAGGTAAAATGATCGAAATTGCAAGCTCTACGCATCCGTGTCCACTACCTAGCCTGATTGTATATCATGTGGCTTCTATTTAAGAAAATTAAGAAAATTTCTTAAGGTAGTAACCCAAGGTTGATGCTTGGGGTTGATATGTTTGGCTAGAAATGGGAAAAAAAATTTACTCTCCTTGCCCTTGAGTGTTATGTTCGTGAAAGTTCAAAGTAGTGTCTTGTTTTACACATACCTACGTATGTTTACTCACTACTTGAGACGCTAGTCTCCCTGGCAACGGCGCCAAATGTTGGCTCTTTCCTACTGCTTTCGTAGTAAGAGCTGGGTATTCTATGTTTGCAGGGTTCCGAGGCTTTTTGTCACCTACAGATATATTGGGATTGTCGGTTGTAGTATATGTGTAGCTTAGGACCTCGAGTCGTGTTCCGGTGAGAGACGTAGGCTTAAGTGTGGTAAGCAAACAAAGTGCAAGCATGTGTAAAAGGCACGTAAACCATCTTTGTTGAGGTAATGAAGGCTTTCGCCTTCATTGGGGGTTGTAGGGTTTAGGAGGAGTTTAAGGGTTCAGAAGGAGGTTCCAGGGTTTAGAAAGAGTTCCAGGGTTTAGAAGGAGGTTCCAGGGTTCAGAAGGAGGTTCCAGGGTTTAGAAAGAGTTCCAGGGTTCAGAAGGAGGTTCCAGGGTTTAGAAGGAGGTTCCAGGGTTCAGAAAGAGTTCCAAGGTTAGGGTAGAGTACATGGTGGAGAACTCGTCTCCCTCATAGATCATGGAGTTTTAAGGGTTGACGAACAAAGGGTTTAGCTCGGGGGGGTCACTCATCATATGTAACCCTATCACGTGAGTTCAACAGAAGGATTTTTTTTATTTCTAAAATTTACAGAAATAAATATACATAAGGGACTATTTAAAATAGTTTTGGAAAAAATTTACAGATTTGTATAGAAAAGGGATACATTTTATTAATGAAAATTTTTACAGATAAGGGACTTTAAATATAGGCCTTGAACGCACGTGATATAGAGGGTTTATACATAGTGACCCCCCCGAGGGGTTTAGGGGAGCATAGGAGTGGGAGAGGAAGAAGGTGTAAGAGCATGGGGGAAAGAAGAGAGAGGAGGGAGGAGGAGGAGAGAGGAGGAGGAGGAGGAGGGAGGAGGAGGAGGAAGGAGGAGGAGGGAGGAGGAGGAGGAAGGAGGAGGAGGGAGGAGGAGAGGGAGAGGATGGGTTGCAAGGTTGGAGGAGAGGGAGGAGGAGTTGCAAGGTTAGGACATGCTTTTGGACGTGCAGTGCAAGGAAGCATGGACACTTGAGACAAATGCTTGGAATACCAAAGTAGACTCAACACAATGCCCCAAAGAGTGTGGGCTTCATTCCATTATGGGGTATTTATACAAGTTGGAGAGCTTCTCTCTCTGCATGTAACACAAAGTTGTTACACAAAGTTGTAACACAAAGTTGTAACACATTCTCTCTCTACATGTAGAAGTTGTAACACAAAGTTGTTACACAAAGTTGTAACACAAAGTTGTAACACATTCTCTCTCTACATCTAGAAGTTGTAACACAAAGTTGTTACACAAAGTTGTTACACAAAGTCGTAACACAAAGTTGCTACACAAAGTTGTATCACAAAGTCGTAACACAAAGTTGTATCACAAAGTCGTAACACAAAGTTGTATCACCTTCCCTTTCTACATAAGTTCATGTTGGCACAGAGTCAACAGATGGATATGACACTGACCTTGCCTCTGAAGGTTACATAAAAAGACCACGAAGATATGTAGAGGTATGAAAACTTATGTTTAATTTTCTTTATTCATTTAAAGGTCTTTTTAAATTTATAATTAATTTAAAATTTTGAATCTCATTATTATTTTATCCTTTTATAGGAGAAGGGAGAGGAGGAGGATGAGGAGGACATAGCTGGAGTAGAGAATATAGAAAGCTCATCTCAAGAAAGCAAAGCTGCTCTGGCTATCCATCGTATGACTCTAGAAAATAATCATACCTTGCAGCAAATGGAGAATTCATTTCAAGTTAGGTTTCAAGTTCGAGAACAACCTCTTACTTTTGTATTCGATGAAGAGGACATTTCAATCCTTATGAACTTCAAGAAAGAGGTTAATGACAAGGTCATAATAGCCATCCTCACGTTTGACACAAACTTTTTACTGACTTTATGCTTTTGTATTTCCATTGGTTCAAATGAACTAATATTCTTTTCTTTTTATTGCAGTATGGTTTTACAACAGCTTCCCCTATATATACAAAGATGTGCATATATGGTCGATCCTCTTGTTTCTAGTAGTGTACTTAGCAATAAGAAGAAGACCATAGATGATGTTTTTAAGTGGTTGCAACCTATTGATTTGACTGCGGCGCGAGTTATCTTTACTGCATATCACGAGGAGTGAGTATCAATCCCTACCTAGCTTATCTCTTACATTGTGGAGGATTATATCAAATAATAAGTATTCTTAATTGATAATGCAGCTTGCATTGGAGCTTGGTAATTGTGGACATCTTAGCCAAGCAATGCTTCTTTGTCAATTCAATAGCATCTATCCATGGCAGTGTGTCAGAGTAAGTATAACCTACTTGTTTCATAATTATGTCAATGAGATGCATCCTATGCAATGCGCACATTCATTTATGTTTTCTATTTTGATGTGTAGATCGGCTCGAAAGTTGGTAGGTGCTATAGATGCACTTATGCAAATGGAGGGTGACTTAGAAGATCAAATAGAGTATGTAACATGCCCTGCAGCGAAGCAGAATGATGACCACAGTTGTGGGTGGAGAGTCGGATATAACTGCTTTTTGCTCCGTGCTCAAGTTTTTAATTTGAGAGGCGGTGAAACCTCATTGTCGACATATACAGACTTGCATCTATATGCATTTATGTCATCTATCATTAAGGCATTTATTGATAACATGGTGGAGCATCCAAAGGAAACATTGGTTGCTACGCCCATAAGTTGTCCTAATGTAACCGCTGTATTGGACGAAATGGGGAGCTCTTTTGAGGTTAGGGTTATCATTAGCAAGCAGCCTCGTGTTTTGACTTTTGGTAGCGAGGAAGTTACAATCCTCTCCGACCCTTTGAAAGAGGCTAATGACAAAGTCATGATGGCCATCCTCAGGTTTGATATGAACATCTCTTGGCTTGATACTTCAATCATTTGATTCAATCTACTTCTAACATTTGTTTATTTATTGCTGCAGCGGTTATATCTCACTTTCCTAGATCAGTACAGAATCGTGTCTGTATGCTCGATTCTCTTCTTTCAGCTGTACTTAGTGATACCAAGAAGACAGTAGATGATGTTTGTTCAATGCTACAACCTTTAGACTTGGATGGCATGCTAGTTGTTTTTATGCCATATTATGAGCTCGGGGGGGTCACTATGTATAAACCCTCTATACCACGTGCGTTCAAGGCTTATTTCTGAAATCCCTTATCTGTAAATTTTTCATTAATAAAATGTACCCCTTTTCTATACAAATCTGCAAATTTTTCCCAAAACTATTTTAAATAGTCCCTTATGTATATTTATTTCTGTAAATTTTAGAAATAAAAAATATCCTTCTGTTGAACTCACATGATAGGGTTACATATGATGAGTGACCCCCCCGAGATTATGAGAAGTAAGTATCGTCTCAATCTTTCTTTTACTCTCTTATTTGTAATATTGTGTCAATTAATACTTAATATTGTGATAAATCTTATCGCTCTTTATTGGTGATGTAGTTCACATTGGAGCCTGATAGTATGGGATCTTGATGACAACCATTGTTGGTTTGTCAACTCATTTACAGGCTTTCACGGGGTGTTCAGGTAAGTGTTCTTTTATCATATCATTATGAACATGCATCTTACTATTTACTACACAAATTCACTTTGTCATATGTCATGATGGACAGGTCTGTGAACAAGTTAGTTTCTGCGATTATGAAAATTAGGGAGCATCAAGACCAACCAAATTTCCAGACACGCCTCGCAGTGGAGCAGAACGACATGTTTAGTAGTGGGTGGAGAATTGCCTACAACTTCATGTTGTATCTCAATGAAATTTTTGAACATGTCTCAATAGAAGCATATACCAAGCTCGAGCTACAAGATTTTGTGGCTAAGACTGTTCACTACCTAACTGCTACCATTGGGAAACAACATGATGGACTCAATGAAGAACCTGAGGGAGCCAAAGAAAAACAAGAGACAATTCAGTCTCCTTCTGTATCACAGCCTCAAGTAGAAGCATTATAGTCTACACTTGAATTAGAGACTCAATGCATTCTTCCTACACAAGAAGTGGAGACTCAATGTGCATCTACAACATCACATCTTGTAAAGGAGGAAGAGATTAAGTCTATCCCGATTGCACCAGAAGTAGAATCTCAATGTACACCATCCACACAAGTAGAGACTCAATGTACTCTTAGAGAATCACAGCCTCAAGAGGACTCATCAGACTCTATTCAGTTGTAAAACATGTAGAAAGAAACATGAGTCCTTGAAGATTTTTATCTTGTTTGTATTGATTAATGATAGTGTTTATGTTAAATGTTACAATACATTAGGATATTTTATGATATTTATTCAGTACAATACATTAGGTTTTACTTTTTTGAAAGTCTAATTTATTATGTACAATAAATATCTCATGATGAGAATCTAATAATTATATCATTATTATGTTCCATCACTTTATTTTATAGATTTCAATGTACTCAAAATCTATCATTTATTATGTACAATAAATATCTTATGATGAGAATCTAATAATTATATCATTCTTATGTTCCATCACTTTATTTTATAGATTTCAATGTACTCAAAATCTATCATCTCACATGTCTCACATTACGGTCTTGCATCAGCAAGTCTAACTTATATTATATTAAAAGAATATCTCATGATGAGATTCTAATAATTACTAACTTATATTATATTAAAAGAATATCTCATGATGAGATTCTAATAATTATATCATTCTTGTGTTCCATCATTTTATTTTATAGATTTCAATGTACTATCACTGTCTTACATGTCTCAAATGTCTCCCATTACGGTCTTGCATCCCATCATTTTATTTTATAGATTTCAATGTACTCACTATCTTACATGTCTCGCATTACGGTCTTGCATCTAGTCATCTCAGCCTCTACCAATTATTTATTCTAAATCTTTCATCCCACATTATGAGTCTGTAGTTCTATAAATCCCTTAGTAGTCGTTCATCTTCTATATCTCACCCGCAGTAAACACTTCTTCCACTTTGCTCTTCTTACCTTACTCCTCTCCTCAAGCTTGCTCCTTCCATCTTGCCTGCAGCCTTGCCTCCTCTTCTCAAGCATACTCCTTTCATCTCGTTACCTTCCTCACTCTCGTTACCTTCCTCACCTCGTTCGTCTTCTATATCTTTCTTCACTCTCGTTACCTTCCTCACCTCTTTCGTCTTCTATATCTCACCCACAGCAAACACTTCTTCCACTTTACTCTTCTTACCTTACTCCTCTCCACACTTCTTCCACTTTACTCTTCTTACCTTACTCCTCTCCTCAAGCTTGCTCTTTCCATCTTGCCCACAGCCTTACCTCCTCTTCTCAAGCATACTCCTTTCATCTTGCCTTACCTCCTCTAGTTACCTTCCTCACTCTCGTTACCTTCCTCCTCTCGTTTTTTAAGGTAATCGATTTTGTCGAGCAAGCCATTAGCAGCATCAAAGAATGGATTGCCGAGAACCAAGGAAAGAGAGAGGAGAGAAAGCAAAATCCAGCTCCATTAACTCAGTACGAGAAGGATAACTTTGCTTGTCAGAAGGGCTTAGAGAAGGAAGAGGAAAGAAAAATAAGTATGGCTACTACTGAAATAGATAAATTGCAGTCATATAGGAGATCGTTGATAGACTTTCAAAGTGAGATATCTTCACGCGTGGCTCGTTATGGAAGATTTTTCCCCCAGGAAGCGCAAGCCATTCGGAATCAACAAAGTGTTATGAAGGAGAAAATTCATCAATCCTTACTTCTCTTCTATAATTTTAACTACATCGATGAGGATGAGATGAGCTCAGCTCTGGGTTGAATTTAGGCTAAATACTTGAAAATAGAAAATTCATCAAATTGAATGGTTGTAGTCTTGAAAATAAAATTGCCTTCCAATGAGAGTCTTATTGTAGCTTTTGGTGTAATTTGCCTTCCAATGAGAGTCTTATTGTAACTTTTGGTGTTTTTCAACACCTAAATTATAAATATTGTGAGAGTTTGCTACTTCCACTTGTAACTTTTGAAAGTGTTTCCTAAACACTATTATAAATATGAAGAGAGTTTACAATTATTGAACCACTCTTTTTTGTGTAACTTATCTCAGGCTTAACTTTTGAAGGTGTTTATTAACACCATTAAATATTAAGAGAGTTTACAACAACCGAATCTTATTTTTTCATGTAACTTATCTAGGCTGTGTTAAATTTTATAATTTTAGTTTCATGTCCTTAAAAAATATATAAAAAAATGCTTGTTTTTATGTTTTTATATGTGCTTTGAAGATTGGGTTTTTCTTAAATTTATCTGAAAACTAGTCCAAAAGTATATGTAAAAATGAATTTGTACATTGACAAGTCCAAAATTAATGAAATAAGTGTTCCTTCAAGAAGTTGCTTTTGTAATCTCCTCCTTCCACTAACATCTTATTTGAAAAAATGGGTTGTTTTCTCTCTTTTGTAGGGCCAGTCCACTACACCGAGCGAGACATACTATTTCAGGTAAGTGCTTCCTCAATTTACCATTTATTATTTTTGTTATTTGCATTGGCCTGCAACTAGCGCCTTAAGCGCTAGCTGCAGTGATGGGCGTAGGAACCCTCTCTTCCCCTCCCACTCTTTCCTTCTTCCCCGTTCTCTTATTCTCTTTTTTCCCCCTTCTCCTTTTTCCCCCTTCTCTTTTTTCCCTCTTCTCTTATTCTCTCTTTCCCCCTTCTCTATTCCCCCCTCATCTCTTTTCCCTTCTCTCTTTCCTTTCCCTCTTATTCTCTATTTCCTTTCCCTCTTATTCTCTTATGCTCTCTTTCCCTCTCTTTTCCCTTCTCTATTCCCCCCTCATCTCTTTTCCCTTCTCTCGTTCCTTTCCCTCT
Organism: Dipteris shenzhenensis; assembly: GCF_047967505.1. Taxonomy (NCBI): domain Eukaryota; kingdom Viridiplantae; phylum Streptophyta; class Polypodiopsida; order Gleicheniales; family Dipteridaceae; genus Dipteris; species Dipteris shenzhenensis. The sequence continues at coordinate 24,477,807 of NC_141614.1, read as the reverse complement.
TATTCTCTTTCATTTCCCTCTTATTCTCTTATTCTCTCTTTCCCCCTTCTCTATTTCCCCCCTTCTCTCATTCGCATAAGCTCATGCTCATGCATGAGCATAAGCTCATGCTTATGCTCATGCATGAGCATGAGCTTATGCTTAAGTTTCCCCCTTCTTTATTTCTCTATTTCAACATAAAATTATGCATAAGCATGAGCTTATGTGGAAATAGAGAATGAGAGAAGCTTATGCTTCTCTCATTCTCTATTTCCGCATAAGCTCATTCTCTATTTATTTATGCATGAGCTTATGCTTATGCATGAGCTCATCTCTATTTCCGCATAAGCTCATCTCTATTTCCGCATAAGCTCATGCTTATGCATGAGCTTATGCGGGAATAGAGAATGAGAGAAGCTTATGCGGAAACTCATTCTCTATTTCCGCATAAGCTCATTCTCTATTTCCGCATGAGCATAAGCATGAGCTTATGCTTATGCTCATGCATGAGCATGAGCTTATGCTTAAGTTTCCGCATAAGCTCATGCTTATGCATGAGCTTATGCGGAAATAGAGAATGAGAGAAGCTCATTCTCTATTTCCGCATAAGCTCCTTATCTATTTCCGCATGAGCATAAGCTCCTTCTCTATTTCCCCCTCATCTCTTTTCCCTTCTCTCTTTCATTTCCCTCTTATTCTCTTATTCTCTCTTTCCCCCTTCTCTATTTCCCCCCTTCTCTCATTCGCATAAGCTCCTCTCTTTCATTTCCCTCTTATTCTCTTATTCTCTCTTTCCCCCTTCTCTATTTCCCCCCTTCTCTCATTCGCATAAGCTCATGCTCATGCTTATGCTTAAGTTTCCCCCTTCTTTATTTCTCTATTTCAACATAAGCTTATGCATAAGCATGAGCTTATGCAGAAATAGAGAATGAGAGAAGCTTATGCTTCTCTCATTCTCTATTTCCACATAAGCTCATTCTCTATTTATTTATGCATGAGCTCATTCTATATTTCTGCATAAGCTCATGCTTATGCATGAGCTTATGCGGGAATAGAGAATGAGAGAAGCTTATGCGGAAACTCATTCTCTATTTCTGCATAAGCTCATTCTCTATTTCCGCATGAGCATAAGCATGAGCTTATGCTTATGCTTATGCTTATGCATAAGCATAAGCATAAGCTCATGCTTATGCTCATGCATGAGCATGAGCTTATGCTTAAGTTTCCGCATAAGCTCATGCTTATGCATGAGCTTATGCGGAAATAGAGAATGAGAGAAGCTCATTCTCTATTTCCGCATAAGCTCCTTATCTATTTCCGCATGAGCATAAGCTCCTTCTCTATTTCCCCCTCATCTCTTTTCCCTTCTCTCTTTCCTTTCCCTCTTATTCTCTTTCATTTCCCTCTTATTCTCTTATTCTCTCTTTCCCCCTTCTCTATTTCCCCCCCTTCTCTCATTCGCATAAGCTCATGCTCATGCATGAGCATAAGCATGAGCTTATGCTTATGCTTATGCTTATGCATAAGCATAAGCATAAGCATAAGCATAAGCTCATGCTTATGCTCATGCTTATGCTTATGCATAAGCATAAGCATAAGCATAAGCTCATGCTTATGCTCATGCCTGAGCATGAGCTTATGCTTAAGTTCCCCCCTTCTTTATTTCTCTATTTCAACATAAGCTTATGCATAAGCATGAGCTTATGTGGAAATAGAGAATGAGAGAAGCTTATGCTTCTCTCATTCTCTATTTCCGCATAAGCTCATTCTCTATTTATTTATGCATGAGCTTATGCTTATGCATGAGCTCATCTCTATTTCCGCATGAGCTCATCTCTATTTCCGCATAAGCTCATGCTTATGCATGAGCTTATGCGGGAATAGAGAATGAGAGAAGCTTATGCGGAAACTCATTCTCTATTTTCGCATAAGCTCATTCTCTATTTCCGCATGAGCATGAGCTTATGCTTAAGTTTCCGCATAAGCTACTGCTGATGCATGTGCTTATGCGGAAATAGAGAATGAGAGAAGCTCATTCTCTATTTTCGCATAAGCTCCTTCTCTATTTCCGCATGAGCATAAGCATGAGGTTATGCTTATGCTCATGCATGAGCATGAGCTTATTCTTAAGTTTTCGCATAAGCTCATGCTTATGCATGAGCTTATGCGGAAATAGAGAATGAGACAAGCTTATGCGGAAACTCATTCTCTATTTCCGCATAAGCTCATTCTCTATTTATTTATGCATGAGCTTATGCTTATGCATGAGCTTATGCGGAAATAGAGAATGAGAGAAGCATAAGCTCATGCTTATGCTTCTCTCATTCTCTATTTCCGCATAAGCTCATCTCTATTTCCGCATAAGCTCATGCTTATGCATGAGCTTATGTGGGAATAGAGAATGAGAGAAGCTTATGCGGAAACTCATTCTCTATTTCCGCATAAGCTCATTCTCTATTTCCGCATGAGCATAAGCATGAGCTTATGCTTATGCATAATCATAAGCATAAGCTCATGCTTATGCTCATGCCAGAGCATGAGCTTATGCTTAAGTTTCCGCATAAGCTCATGCTTATGCATGAGCTTATGCGGAAATAGAGAATGAGAGAAGCTTATGTGAAAACTCATTCTCTATTTTCGCATAAGCTCCTTCTCTATTTCCACAGGAGCATAAGCATGAGCTTATGCTCATGCACGAGCATGAGCTTATGCTTAAGTTTCCGCATAAGCTCATGCTTATGCTTTATTTCCGCATGGGAGAAGCTTATGCGGAAACTCATTCTCTATTTTCGCATAAGCTCATGCTTATGCTCTATTTCCGCATGCGAGAAGCTTATGCGGAAATAGAGAATGAGAGAAGCTTATGCGGAAACTCATTCTCTATTTCCGCATAAGCTCATTCTCTATTTCCCACTCTATCTCCCCCTTCTCTCATTTCCCCCTTCTCTCCTTCTCTATTTCCGCATAAGCTCATTCTCTATTTCCGCATAAGCTTATGCTTATGCATGAGCTTATGCGGAAATAGAGAATGAGAGAAGCCTAAGCCTATGCCTATGCCTATGCTTATGTTTGTTTTTTTGTTTTCTGTTTTCGTGTTTGTGTCTATGTTAGACATGGGATTACGTCGCTCATCCGACGAGTACGGACAGCCTCGCAGGAGGAGAGCTCACGATCTATATGCTCCAGAGGACTTTGATTCCTCTCAGGCGACTACCCCGAGGACTACCCCTTGTCCGACTCCTCTCGGACCTAGCACTACAACTACCCCTGGTCCGACTCCTCTTCCACGTAGCACTGCGACTACCCCTCGGGGAACTCCTTTGCTAGCCGCGCATGGCTTTGTCGGGAGTCCCGACGAGTTTGTAGCGCAGATGAGCGATGAGGAGGCAGCGAGATTCTTCTCTCTGCTCTCTTAGACGACCTCAGCTATTCCTTCCCCTACACCGACGAGTGGACGTACTGCCCAGCCATCCCCTCGCGCCCCTTCGACCGCAGGATCATCACCTGTGCATGCCTCTCGCAAGGGAAGGAAGAGTAGGACGGGCGACTCATGTTGTGCTGACTTGGGAGATGTAGACGAGTTAGCACACTCACGCTCCTTTAGGTCTCCACTTGGTCCGGAGACACAGTATCAGTCCGGTCCCTTTCCCTCTCCTAGTCCCATTTCTACTCCTCGCTCTGGAAGCGCTCGCGCAGCTTCCACTCCTTCAGACTCTGCTACCGTCAGTCCCCCTTACTCAACAGGGGATCTCTCCTATCAAATCACATCGGCCGGAGAGATAATAGAAGATAAAAAGGGCAAAGTAGTGATGGCCGCCATGAGGAGGTTGATGAGTCATCACTTCAAGAGCGGCATAAATACCGATTGGCGGTATCAAGATGCCCAAAAGAAGCAGGCGGTGATCGATGAGTTAAAACAAAGATACCCTAATCCGCCAAATGTGGAGTTTAATGACGATTATATGCGAGAGCGCATGGGTTTGGTCCTGAAGCATCGTAGATCAACCTTGCGTACTTCCATCACAAAGGGGTTGGCTAAACCCAGCTGGGCAGACAAAGCTGATTGGAAGTACTTCAAGAAGCAACATAGGGACCATCCCGAAATGTTCGAGGGTCAGAGGAGGGCTGCAAAGAGACAGCTGGATGTCGTAGGTACTTCGCACTTTGGTGCAGGCGGACGGTATGCGTTCGAGGCAACCGTGGTAAGTCTACTTCTTCTCATTTAATGTATTGTTCTATTTGTTTTACTTACATATTACATGCACTTTAGCTAACTCTAACTCTCGTAAATTGGATCCACAGCAAGCTGCGATGGGTCGTCTTCCTACAGATGCAGAGACGCGACGCGCATTTCGGATAGGAACAAAGACGTGGTTCATTGAGCAAGAGGCAATGGGAGCGACGGTCGATTGGGCTGAGGTGGCTGCTCGCACGGTATAAGTTTACTCCTACTTGTAATCTCACTTTTTAATTTAAGTTCCAATCTAATTTTTGATTTATATGGTTCACTCTTAGGGTCAAAGCTCAAGCGTCCCATCATTGGAGGCAAGTGATCAACAGGGCCAAGGATCAGACGCAGGTGGCGAGGACGAGGGAGAAGACGGAGGTGTCGAGGACCAAGGAACAGGCCAACACGACGAAGATGATTCGGATTCGGATGAGTAGCATTTTGTATATCCGCTCGTTTGAGCAATTTTGTATCGCCCTTTCGAAAGGGTAATTTTGTTACAAACATTGTTGTATATGTCCAACATGTATATGCATTTGTTACTCATTATTTTCACAAGAACAATTTTGTATCACCCTGCAAGCAAGGGAAATTTTGTTATAAAAAACTTTCTTTTGTAATTACCAAAAAAAAAAAAGGATTAGTGGGGCTAAAAAGGGCCAAAAGGAAGCCCTGTTTAGCCCCACTAACCCTTTTTTTTTACTTCTGTTAATCGTCGCTATATAGCGACGTTTACCAGTGTCGCTATATAGCGACGATTAACAGTGTCTCTATATAGCGATGTTTTCATCGTCGCTATATAGCGACGTTTGCCAGTGTCGCTATATAGCGACGCTTTATAGCGACGGTCCTTTTCCGACGCTTTTAGCGACACTTATAGCGACGTTTGCGCCCGTGGAAAAAAAAATTTTAATGTAAAAAGCGTCGGTATTTCCGTCGGAAAAAGGCCTATGCCTTGTAGTGTCTTTCAAACACATATTTTTGTTAGGGAATACAAACACCAATATAAAAGTCTAGCTTCTTAACGAAACTAACTTGAAAAAATCATCCATGGCATCATCAGATTTGAAGAAAAAAAAAACGGATTGCATATTATAAAATGTGCTAACATCTGAGTCAAGGTAGCATCAGTACAACAAATGGGTATCAATCGGTAACAAATTCACGGTAGGATCCAAATGAGATCCAGATAGATGACTAGAAACAAAAATATGATGATTTTGGTACGAAACAATGGCATATCCTCTTCAAGTGGCAATTTTTAGAGAGGGTATTGAGGCAGAAACATTTTGCTAGAGATGTGGTAGAGAGTTAATGATGGTAACAATAGTGAAGATAGCCATTAAGGGAGAATTGGGGTCTCAAAAGGGCCTCATAAGGAATGGATTAGGGAATTCTTAGTGGGCTAATGGAAGGGCCTTGGAGGGTCCCAAAGAGGCCTAACCAGCCCAACCTAGGTGGGTTAAGCCCACATTTGAGCCCACCTCTCCCCCCATCAATGAGGGGAGGCGGCCACTTTTTGAAATTTGAATTTCAAATTTCAAATCTCCCTCCCTCCCTCTCTCTCTCTCTCCCTCCCTCCCTCTCTCTCCCTCCCTCCCTCCCTCCCTCCCTCCTCCTCCTCCCTCTCCCTCTCCCTCTCCCTCCCTCCCCCTCCCTCCTCCTCTACCCTCCTCCGTCTTGCTCCTCCTCCTCCCTCCTCCCTCTCCCCTCCTCCTCCTCCTTCTGGCTCCTCCTCCCTCCTTCTTCTCCCCTCCTTCTCGAGCCGCCCAAGATCCCTCTCCTCTGCTCCTCCCTCCTACAGAATCTCTCCCCTCCTCGTCCCTCCTGTAGCTGTAAGAAAATAATACGTCTATGCTCAACAAATAACAGGATCTCGTATGCAAGAGAGAAAACCAGATAGTATGGAGAATCAAAATTCTGATTACTGTAGAAATGATACAATAGATGGCGCTGCCTCCCAGCCGTGCGCTCCTATGAAAGAAGCTTCGATGGCAAGCTAGAAACAGTAGAGGACGGAGGCTGGATGCTAAGAAATCAGGGTTGTTGTAGCCAGTGATGAAATGGGCTTCACGGGCTTGCTCTTATATAGCCACCAGTCGTAGTTGGTTAGGCTCAATTGGGTGACTGACCTAGTCCACCCAAAATGGTTGACTGGGGGTTGGTCCCAAAATAGGCCACCGACCACACGATAGAACCGGTGTGCAAAATAGAGCAACTAACCTACGGTCTTCGTTTAGCCCACAGCCATCCGAGATCATCTAGGACTCCAAACGAGCCCCACAACCCGAGAGTTGGGCTACCCGGGAAATGTTCCATCTACCCTCAATGCGGTCAGTCATGGGATGCCTTCCCACACTTGCATGTAGTCTAGTTGGTGGTGTGCCAACTCTATCTGAAGCCATCCAGCCATCAGGCCACACATGGCCCCCATCTGGTGTCCAAACCAGGACCTACCGAATAACTGAGCTACTCAAATGCCTTCTCCTCATATGGGGGGCTTACAAGTAGATTTAGTTGGTTCCCGCATAGTTACATGAGAGTGGAGCATTGATATCTAACACCCCCCCTCAATGTCCACCCGCAAGTGAACTTACTTTTTCGGTCCAATGCGAAGTCGATGAAGATGCCTCTCCAGCAAGTCTCTTCCAAGAGCCTTCATGAAGATGTCCGCAGAATTCTCTGTAGTCGGACAGTACACCAAGTCGACCTCTCCATCCATGATGAGCTCGCGTACAAAGTGATATTGAATCTCAATGTGTTTTGTGCGAGCGTGGAACACAGGGTTCTCTGCAATCGCCATGCAACTTTGATTGTCACATGATAACTGTGTAGGCTTGTTCTGCACTGCACCCATGTCCCCCAAAATCCTCCTCAACCACACTACCTCGCAAGAAGCAAAGCATGCTGATTTGTACTCAGCCTTGGTAGAAGAAGGAGCAACTGTGGGTTGCTTCTTGCTGACCCATGACACAGCTCCAGATCCAAGTGAGAAACAGTAACCTGTCACTGATCTCCTATTGTCCATGTCTCCTACCCAATCCGAGTCACAGAATTCAGTCAAGATGTTGCCCTTGGTATAGGTGATGCCATAATCAAGTGTGCCTTTGATGTATTTCAGCACCCGCATCCCTGCCCTCCAATGGTTCTCCCGGGGCTTATTAAAAAACCTACTTAGTACACCAGTCGCAAAACTGATGTCCGACCGTGTGTTGCACAGGTAAATTAAACTGCCCACAAGTCTTCTGTACTTCACTTCGTCCACCAGTGGTGATGAATCCTCGTTCGAGAGCTTCACGTCAACCTCCATAGGGGTACCAACTGTCTTGCACTTAGCCATGCCAAATGCCTTTAGTATCTCTCCAGCATACTTCAGCTGTGAAATGATCTGTTTCGGCTCTTGCCAAACTTCAATCCCCAAACAGAAATGCATCAGTCCAAGGTCTGTTATTTCAAACTCTCTTCCTAGCGAATGCTTTGTCTGCGAGATCTTCTCTTCATGGTTCCCTGTTATGACAAGGTCATCCACATAAAGGACCACGATCATACACCTGCCTCCTTCTCTGAAGATATACAAGTTTGCATCAGATGGGCTCCTCCTGAACCCGTTTTGCAGAAAGTAGGCATCAATTCGCTGGTACCATGCTCGTGGGGCCTATTTCAGCCCGTAAAGTGCCTTCTTCAGTTTACAGACTTTACCTTTTGAACCGGGGATCTCAAAACCTGGTGGTTGTTCCATGTATACCTCCTCCTTGAGATCTCCATTCAAAAAGGCAGATTGCACATCCATCTGAAACACGGGCCAACTTCCTTGGGCAGCTAAAGCCAAAACACTGCGAATTGTGGTTAGTCGAGCTGTGGGAGCAAAAGAATCCTGATAATCAAAACCATGTACCTGTGCGAATCCTTTTTCCATGAGCCGAGCCTTGTACTTATCCAACATGCCGCCGGACTTGTACTTGGTCTTGTACACCCACTTGGTTCTAATTACCTTGCGTTTAGATGGACGATCCACAAGGTCCCAAGTGTTGTTCTTCATTATGGAGCCACACTCCGACTGCATAGCCTCCATCCACCTATCATCACCCTGTGCCTCTTCAAGACACTTGGGTTCTTCAGCACGGATCACCTCTATCATCAACGCGTAGTTGACCAAGTGTTCCTGCGCCCTTCTTTGCTCCTCTAATCTCTTGGACCGGCGGTGTTCAGATGGTTCCTCCTCAATGGATGGAGGTTCTCTGCCGTCCAAAAGCTGCTTTACCCACTTCGAGAATGGCTATTGCCGTTGTGGTTCTGCAGGCTCTTCTTCCTCTTGTTTGTCTTGAATCCTCCCAAGCACCGTTGGGGGACTTCGGTCTGCTGTTGGTGGCGGGACTAGATGGATATCCTGGTCCTGGTTGTCTGGGAAGGAAGCATCCTCCTCTAATTGATGCAGCTGTTCTAGGAAGACCACATCGCGACTTACAATTACCTTCTTGGTAACAGGGTTATAGAGACGGTAACCCTTCACCTCTTCACTGTAGCCCAAGAAAATACATTTCCGGCTCTTCGGTTCCCATTTGGTCCTAGTAGCATCAGGGACATGCATAAAACAGTAACATCCAAAAACTTTGAAATGTGCAGCTGAAGGTTTCCTACCAGAAAAGGCCTGCAGTGGAGTCATCCCATTCACAGCCTTTGTGTAGCTATGATTCAGAATGTAAACTACAATGTTACATGCTTCAGCCCAGAAAGTCTTTGGAAAATCTTTCCCTTTCATCATACTCTCGCCCATTTTGCAGATGACGCGCATCTTGCGTTTTGCTACTCCATTTTGTTGTGATGTATGTGGCGGGGGTTTCTGCCTCTTGATCCCGTGACTTTTGCAGTAACTTTTGAATTCAGTTGATGTGAACTCTCCACCTGGCCTCTGTCTGATCTCAATTTCTTCAACTTCCTCCCCGATTCTTTCTCGACCATTACATGCCATTCCTTGAACCTACTAAAAGCCTCGTCTTTAGTCTTCAGGACGTATATTCATATCCTTCTACTGTAGTCGTCGATCAGCGTAGGAACCACCCAAAGCTTCCATCTCCATCTTTCCGCAGAGGTCCATGTGAACGAGCTCTAGAGGAGCCTTTGCCCTACTGGCCTCTTTAGGAAAGGGATGTCGATGCTGCTTGCCCATCATGCAAGCTTCACATACATCAGGCAAATCTGAAATTTCTGGTAGGTCTGCAATCATTCCACTTTTATGCATCTCCTTCAAAGAACTAAGGTTTAGATGACCAAACCTCTCATGCCACAGCTTAGTGTTCTTCACATCAGCTCGAGCACTGAAAGCTGAGAGTTTGTAGATGTTGTTGCACCGTGTACCTTTACCAATGACCTTCCCTTGAAGATCCACAATCTGTGCGCCATTCTTATCGAAGTGAACTTTGAGGTCCCGATCCGTGATTGCAGAAATGGACAACAAGTTCCTCTTGATATCTGGCACATAAAGAACATCGGACAACTATTTTACAACTCCATCTGACTTGAGAGAAATCGTACCTTTTCCTTTTGCTGGACATTTTGCATCATTGCTGACTACTACTAGGATGTCATTCCCTACCGGCTATAGAGAGGTATACCAATCCTTGCGACTGGTCATGTGGCACGATGCACCATTGTCAATGATCCATGGTTCATCTGCAGGTACATGAATTTCTTCCGTGCAAATCTCCTCAATTGCTACAAATAGCTCTACTGGTACTGCCTGCGCGATGTTGCTAGACTCTTTCTTTACTCCGTTCTTCTCATCTGCAATCTTCTTTCGGCACTCATTCTGCTTGTGCCCTGCCTTGTTGCAATAGAAGCACTTGATCTTCTTCTTTCTCTTTTTATCATCAGAAGAAGATGGATTACCAGAGTCCTTAAGGACCTTTCTTTGATCTAGCGTAGAAAGCCGAATCTTCTCTAGTCCTCGTCTTTTGACGCATCTCCTCCTCCAGAAGCATTGCACTGAAATCCTCAAAGTTGAGGGGCAAATTTATGTTCTGCGTATTCAGCACCGTAACAAGACCATCATACTTTGGTGGGAGAATCCGTATGCACCTTTGTGCTAGATTCTCACTAGTGATGGTGATGCCAAACGCAGTCATCTGATCACGCAGATTCTTCACCTTGGTGATGAACTTCTCTACCGCTTCAGACTCAGACAATTTCTCGTTCATGAGTTGAGTCTCCAGATTTTGAATCCGCGTCTGATTCGTGGTCTCATACTGATTTTTCAAGACCATCCATGCCTCCTCTGTTGTGGTGACATGTTGAATTAATGCCATGACGAAATCACTTACACTGCAGACAATAGAACACATCGCATCTACATTTCTTCTTGTCCACAAGAGAATCTCATCCGTAGTTGGCACTATCTTTTGTCCTGCATTGGCTGGATCCGGTCTCGCAACCCCCCTCATGTCCACCCCAGTAGCAGTGTCTCAAAGCTCGTATACGCTTAGGATGGTCTTCATCTTGAACTTCTAGAGTGGATAGTTAGAGCCGTCCAACTTTCCACTTTCACCAAACGGTGGGATTCGCAGTCTTGCGGGCTAGGCCATCCCTCACAATCTGCTCACAAACAGAAACACACTACCAAATCTTCTTGCTAGAGTCCAAGCTCTGATACCATGTAAGGAAATAATACAACATCATCTGTGCTCAATAGATAACAGGATCTCGTACGCAAGAGAGAAAACTAGATAGTATGGAGAATCAAAAATTTGATTACTGTAGAACTGATACAATAGATGGCGCTGCCTCCTAGCCGTGCGCTCTTGTGAAAGAAGCTTCGATGGCAAGCTAGAAACAGTAGAGGACGGAGGCTGGATGCTAAGGAATCAGGGTTGCTGTAGCCAGTGATGAAATGGGCTTCACGGGCTTGCTCTCATATAGCCACCAGTCATAGTCGGTTAGGCTCAATTGGGTGACCGACCCAGTTTGCCCAAAATGGTCAACTGGGGGTCGGTCCCAAAATAGGCCACCGACCACACGATAGAACCGGTGCACAAAACAGAGAAACTAACCTACGGTATCCGTTCAGCCCACAGCCATCCAGGATCATTTGGGACTCCAAACGGGCCCCGCAACCCAAGAGTGGGCTGCCCCAAGAAATGCTCCGTCTACCCTCAATGCGGTCAGACATGGGATGTCTTCCTGCACTTGCATGTAGCCTAGTTGGCGGTGTGCCAACTCTATCTGAAGCCGTCCAGCCATCAGGCCACACATGGCCCCCATCTGGTGTCCAAACGAGGACCTACCGGATAACTGAGCTACTCAAATGCCTTCTCCTCATATGGGGGGCTTACAATTAGAGTTAGCTGGTTCCCGCGTAGTTACATGAGAGTGGAGCATTGATATCTAACAGTAGCATCTCTCCCCTCCTCCTCCCTTCTACAACAGCTCCTTCCCTCCCTTCTACACCTGTCGCCCTACTCTTCTCCTCCTCTTCCTCTTGCCCTTATCTGCTTCTCCTTCTCCCTCTCCTTGCTACTCTCTCCCTCTCACTGCTCCATCTTTGCCAGCTCTCCCCTACATTTTAGCGTGCATCACTAATACCTCTCTTTGAGTACTCATGGCACCACAGATCCAACAAGTACCACTTGAGCCTACAACTAGAGGCAAAATATGCAAGCACACGCTCTTTGGGATATAGTGGAACTCCTCAAAGTGTGCTCCACAGTCTTTGATTGCAAGGGAAGAAGCATCTTGACCATTGGGTGGATGGAAACTTGTATCCTTTAGACCCTGCCACCCAAAAGAGTCTTCCTTTTCATACAGTGCATGATGTTGTTCGGTTTGTTGGCAAGGGACATGCTGGATTGCTCAGTTATTGCAATTGATTGAACCATTCTCAGACATTGGCTATGCAAGCAAGCGAGGTGCAGAGAGCCCAAGCAAAAGAACTTGCATATTTGGGAAATATTACTATTGCGGCAATGCATAATAGTATGTAGAATCTCCAATTGCAAAACAAAGAACTCAGTGACAAAGCACATGCACTGGACTTTGGAGCGACATGAATTGGAAGAATCAATCCAGAAGCTTGCTGAAAGAAAACAAGATTTGGAAAGGTCTATCTATGGTTAAGCTCAACGTGCTGTGGAGAAGGAACGAGAGAAGTCGATAGAATGAGTACAAAAGTTGAAGGGAACACCTTTGGGACTGAAGGAGAGGAAAAGACAATTGCAATCTATGGATGCATTGTCAACCAATAGTGGTGCCCGAAAGAGGAGAATACGGGCTGCAAGGTTAGTTTCCCAAATTTTCAATGAAATTGCTTACCCCAAAATATTTGTGGTGTTGCATTCTTTCCACTAAGACTCATTTGTACTCTACTTTGAGTCTACTTTAGGAATTTCATGGAGGATGTGATGGGAACAATGGAAATGGATGATAATGATCCTTCATATGTTCTAAGAAGTTTAATAAAGCCAAGTGATGTCATCGAAGTGTTGAAGGACCCTAGACAAAAAGGGCTACGTAAACAAGTTGCTAGAGAGGTAATGAAGAATTTCAAGGGCCTCATCCAAGCAAAGGAGGTGCTTGGAGCTTGTGATGCTGCTGGTGTAAGTCGTGAAGCTTACAACTCTATTTTTAAAATTTTCAAGTCTACTATGGAGGAAAAGTATAAGATATCTACAATGCCATTGCCAACACTGTGGTCTGTAAGGCTTGCACATCAAGAAACAAACCAATGTGCTAGAGAAAAGCTTGGAGGATACCATTGTGTAAGTGGCACAATGACTTGGAAGAGTAAAAACAAATCTGGCATCCAAACGTTTGAGATGAATGCTTTCAATAATGTTTACGTGGATGTAGAGAATTTGCAGAGATCCATGGTCAAATTCTATGGGATGAGAGAAGAAGGTAAGAGAAATTCCCTCTTCACATTCAACTTTATTTCTTCTGATTTCTATATCCTTACTGAATTTCTCTTTCATTGTACAGATGTCAAGCTAGTATTTGTTATAAAAATGGATGAGGCTCAGTTGGTAAAAGAGCACAAGCTAGAGAGGGTGAGCATTTGTATTATGAATGACGCCTTGCATTTTTCTCAAGGGGATGAGGAAGTTGAGCAGTATTTCACAGTCCAATCTGAGAAGGACATATGGTGGCTTGCAGCCTTTGAGACCCCAAAAAGACCGTATTAGATAATTCGGGAAAAACCCAATTCCCAGAATGGCAGTTTTGGAAGAAATTGTAGCTCCCCTCAATGAAAAAACAGGAGAAATATGTGAAAATAGACTAGATAGCCATTCATGAAGTGTGAAATATCAACTACATTCTCAAATAATAAATAGAATATCAGTGTCTAAACTACGTTATCATAAACAAAATAATAAACTTTGAAACCCATTTGAGTTAGATTCATCTCGTGAGCCATAGTGATGTTCAAAAACACCTTCATAATAGCGAGTCTCTGGAATTTCCATTGATATTGAGACTCGCTTTTGTTGTGAGCATTCTCATTTGAAAATCTCCAAAACACCGTTTAAAAAATGTAGAGTGTAATTAATAACCATGAGTATTGCAATGAAAACGCACAGGCTCTTTAACTTAGTAAGATATGTAGTTGATGGAAAATCAAGATATATAGTTGAGGAGAATGAATGCAAGATATGTAGTTGATGGAAAATCAATGTGCAATGACAAGAATTTGATGTAATTTAGGTGGCAATGACAATCATTTATTGTGCACTTTCAATGTTTAGACTGACTAGCATTATTGTAAAAGGATAACTTTACATGTCATGTTGATTACTCATTTCAAAGTAAAAAAGTACACTTTAGGATGAAAACATAACAACTTGTTGATGCACCATTGAAATCCCTGAAATAAATCATGATTCCAAAGAAAATGTCAATTTCTAGCCCCAAAGAGAATGGCACCGGAAAGAATGGCACGAGAGACACTCCTTCAAAATACATTATGAATGTAGTTATGAACATGTTTGCATATTATTCACACACAACAATTACGCACCAATTTACATAGTTGGCAAGAAAGTAGTAATTCCCATAAGTAATGATTGTATAAAGACATACAATGTTGTTATTCAAAACTCATAGTCTGCAAGTAGCTCCTCTCCTGCATGCTCGGGGGGGTTACTCATCATATGTAACCCTATCACGTGAGTTCAACAGAAGGATATTTTCTATTTCTAAAATTTATAGAAATAAATATACATAAGGCACTATTTAAAATAGTTTTGGAAAATTTTTACAGATTTGTATAGAAAAGGGGTACATTTTATTAATGAAAAAATTTATAGATAAGGGGATTTAAATATAGGCCTTGCACGCACGACGTGATATAGAGGGTTTATACATAGTGACCCCCCCGAGCCTGCATGTATATCATCTATGGATTCAATACAAATGTGACCATATTCTGCAATATCTATGTTCATCATGGGGTCATACCAAGGTGGAACATCAGGGGAAAATACATAACAAACATTTGGCTTTACATTGGTATTTCTATTGCTGTTAATAAATCCTGCCACATTGCCATATTGAACATCACCAACAATATGCACCATATCCTTCATAGGGACAGTAGGGTCCTCTTGGATAGAGTACTTCTTTAGCCTTGGATGAACTCTACATAATTCCTTCCAGTCTCTGTAGGAGTACTTGTCACCTCCATAATGGAGAATAGTAGTCCCTCTCTTGATGGAGCCATGCACAAACAAGCCCAAGCCAGCACCTGTAATGGTTGACTCATGCACCTCGAAAGCCACATTTTTTATCCAGAACACTTCGTTGATAGGGACAGGTAACTTTGGTGGTCCAAATGGATCTCGTTCTGGTATGTACCTACTCAAGCTTGATTTGAACGTATATCTATCTACATCACAAAAGACAAATTCAATTAGCTGCAACAACAGTTATATAGACTTGAGATAAAATCAAAAAACACTTTGACATATGTACCTTCATGAAAAATACGCATTCTGTAGTCCGTTTATGTAGCCCTTAGCAATGTATTTCTTGATATAGCGACCTTTGTACCCTAGGTCTATAGCCAATTGAGAAACTTGCATAGCATTCATGCTAGAGAGTTGCGGAGCATTCCTTAAAAGTCTTATTTGGGATGCATTGAGTTTAGGCACCTGGCCATCACCACCATGGGTTGCCCTACCACCTATATCCCTCTCTCTTAGTTGATCTGCAAGAGGAAGATTTCTTGTTTTATATTCCATTATTGACCATGCATGATTTTCCTCCCTCCATTCATCAATTACTTTCTGGACAAGGTTGAAATCCTTATGCCCCTCCATCACAGGTAATTGTCCATACCGATTTGTCTCAATCATGCTGAGCACATATTTAGTCTCATCGAGTTGTAGTAAGTACGGCATCAACTCTCTCAGTAGAATATTATCATCCTTGTCTTGTACATCAAACATTGAAGGAAATATGCAATTTGATGGAGGGCTAATGCAAGCCTTGTATGGGGAGTCATCAACAAGGATTGTCCTTCTAGCATCACATCCAAATGCCTTTGAGATTTTTGCTAAGGGTTTGAACATTGCCTCAACACCAACCTTGTCAGGCCTATTTATCCTCGTCTTACTGTAAGTGTAGCATCCTTGCTGAGACCATATAACAAAGAAAGGGAGGCTCTCATTTGCATAATTTTGCAGCTTTCCTACCATATCAAGTACGTTATACTCCATCGCAGTTGACCAGATACCTACATTAAATCTTTATCGCAGTTCACTGATTCCATTGTCTTTTTGGGGAATGGCAAAAGTGCCAATCTCTCTAAAGGTCAATTGAGAATGCAAATAGTGCAACCTTTCTCTCTGAACTCGTAGAGAGAATGGCAATAGTGCCATTCTTCTCTTGGGGTGGTGCTAGTGCCATTTTACATATAAGGTTATGGAGAATGCCACTAGTGCCTTTCTCTATACCCTCATTGGGAGGAGAGAATACTACTAGTGCCTCCCCCCATGTCCCAAAAGAAATGTACAATGCATGATCTGAAAGCATAGATATTGTATTACTTTGGTCCAATAGATTTGTAGAAAGCACCCAAATCAAAACTTTGGTAGCATAGTTAATACTATACAATTTTTAATCTCTGTAATGCTTTCAACTAACATAGATTCAAGAAAGGAACATAACAATATTACCATTTCTACATAACCACAAAGAGAGAATGGCACTAGTGCCATTCTCCATATGAGGTCACATAAAATGTTAATAGTACCTCTTACGTATAACCCGACATAGGGAGAATGACACTAGTACCATTCCCCATGTCATTATGTCACACAATTTTATCATACCTAATGTTTAATCTCATTAATATAATGAGAGTATGTGCAATCGAGAAAATCCATAAAAGTCATATTATTTTGAAACTGAATACACAAGGCATAAATGAGTAGCTAAAGACCTTGCTCCAAATCTTCCAATGTAATCTTTGGGATAGCTTCAATATCTGCTTCAATTAAAGGTCGCAAGTCTTCAATGTGATGCTCACCCTCTTTAATTCCTTCATCGATAGGTGAATCAACTCTATGTGTCTCAAGAGGCCTCTCAATGCTAGACCAAATCTTAATATGGGGATTATTTGATGCATGCGCCACACACATAGCCTCGACCTCTATCGCCTGTTGGGATGTCTTCACCAGTGAGATCACTTTTCTTTTGCTTGACAATGCTTGTAATGCCACACATCCATTAGTAAAGACGTCAACAAAAACTTCATGTTCCCTACTACAATAGCACCTGATGCACTCCTTGATGATGCCATGCTTCACAACCGCCTCTTTTTCATACTCATCGTCCTCATCAAAATAAAGAATATTGTCCTCAATTATTGTGTATGGCCTTGTGTTTTCTAACATGTGCTCAAATCCATCAAACCCATCATGTGAGCTGACAAATGAGAAAAAACAGAAGGTCTCAGACAAACCCTTTTGTGCACTATTCGATTCATGGATAACACCCACAAACCTTCTATGCCAAAATCGAGCCTCTATCATTGCTTCCTTGAGATTTACCATCTCTATCATTGTCATAAATGATAGCAATACATACTGTGACGGAGTGGAAACGGTCTCCGTCAAGCCACAGAGCAACTTCTTGAAGGCATCCTTATCCCAACACATGCCTTTGGCAGATCCCTCTGAGGTGTCAAGCACACACAAGCTGATTGGAAGTTGTCCCTTGGAGTGATGTGTTAGAAAGCTCTCCCCCTCCATCTCCATGTTCACTTGAATAATTGTCCAAGGAAAACAAGACTGCGATGTAGACTTGTTACCCTCTATTGAACTAATCACCCAATCAACATAGATTGACGCGGCTTTTGGGAAATCAGGTGTGGACTTGCCAACTTGCAGCTTCTCTTTGACCCATGACTCACATGAACCCTTGAAGCTCTGATAAACAATTGAATCAATTTTGAAGTAAGTTGCAAGGGCATCCCATGTTTGATGTTGGGGCGAAGGGTGATGTGAGTTGAACTCCTTGATGAGCGCTTCTTTCAGGGCTCTATCATGCTTAATCTCCATTGCCCGTTGAGACATTTCAATGGAGTCCTTGTCTTTGCTTGACTTGACCAAGACTATTTCTTTAGACTCAATCTCTGCTTGAAGTGCACGTACATCTTCGTCTTCCAATCCTAGCAGACACCTCATATATGTTATTGTGGGATTTCGACCCTCAAGATCACCCTACTTCACCAATGTCGAAATCCTAATCCATTGTTCGTAGATGTCATCATCGTATGTGACCATGTGTGTGTCCTTGGTAGCAAAGTTTGCGCCCATCGATACGCTTGCAACTCCTACAAAATTCCATATAAAAAAATCAAAATCATCTTAGACATTCTTCTAATCCAAATCATGTAATAGAGATAATAATGACACTAGTGCACTTCTCCCATTACCATGTCAAAAGCATGACTTGGTAACTAGAAGAATGGCACTAGTGCCATTCTCACATCAGGGAATTGACACTACTATCATTTCTTTTACAAAGCCATAAACATTCTTGAAATAAAAAATGCATACAAAACAAAGTTTATTACTCACATCCCAACTTTGTCGATCTTTATGCCCTTTGACAAGGCCTTGGGCTGGTTTCTTTGGTCCTCCAAATGCAATCCACTACGCCCTTAGGTGTTGTAAGATATCGATATATGGTTGATTTTTCAAAACGGTCTGTGCCTCCATGTTGGCCATTGATGATATCTTACAACTTGCTTCAACTGGTGCATTGACAACAATTCTCGCCTTCCTCCGTGTATAGAAACCTTTTCGTTGATTGAAGGCTTCTCCATGTGCTTTAGTTATAAACATCCTTGCAACATAAATCAAATGCTGCCCTGCAAGAATCCAATAATTATACTCCTTTAACTTTTCCACCTTTATCTCTTCCTTGCACATCGGAGTATTTGTGCCTGTGTGGTAAGGCATAAGATATGCACATGTTGCAGGAGGTCGTGCATTCATTGCAAAACTCTTGACCAAGTCACTGACATAGCTGAGGGTCAATGTCCTATACACATATTGGCTTGGTGCTCTAAAGCAATTCATCACTGGGATCAACACCTCAAACTCCAAACCAAACGGGAAGTACTCTACGTACTCCATCAAGCCTGTCATACTTGTGTCCTTCCTTTCCAATTTCTTTTGTAGTGCCTTAAAGTCAACATCTGGCTGGATTTTCTTGTTCAACTGAGGACAAAAACTTTGAGGGGAGCAGAGCCAGTTATAGTAAGCAAATATACACAATATCAAAGTTAAGATGGTTATAATAAAGAATGGTATTCGTGCCATTCTCCAACATAATATGATGTTAGAAGAGTGTCACAAATGCCATTGAACACATGGATTATGAGTTTGTTCAGAATGGCACAAGTGCCATCCTCCGTGAGAGTTTGAGGATAATGCCACTGGTGCCATCCTCCATGATGTTAAGGAAAATGGCAGAAGTTCGATTCATCACATGGCACCACTACCATTATCCACTGGTGGCATTCTACACAGAGATTGACACAATTCCATATGATCTCTACACAGCGGAGACAGTGATCACTACATAGAAGAATGCACATTTGAGTTTAGGATTCCTTATGCATGTTTTCAGGTCATGGTATGAGATTGGCACCACTGCCATTCTCCTCCACAGAGATTGACACAAATGCATATGATCTCTGCACATGTGAGTTTAGGCTTCCAGGGCCTAATAAGAGATTGACACAATTCCATATGATCTCTACACAGCGGAGACAGTGATCACTACATAGAAGAATGCACATGTGACTTTAGGATTCCTTGTGCATGTTTTCAGGTCATGGTATGAGATTGGCACCACTTCCATTCTCCACTAGTGGCATTCTCCACATAGATTGACACAATTCCATATGATCTCTACACAGCAGAGACAATGAACACTACATAGAAGAATGCACATGTGAGTTTAGCATTCCTTGTGCATGTTTTCAGGTCATGGTATGAGATTGGCACCACTCCCATTCTCCACTGGTGGCATTCTCCACAGAGATTGACACAATTCCATATGATCTCTGCACATGTGAGTTTAGGCTTCTCAATGCCTTTTCTTAGGGCCTAATAAGAGATTGGCACCACTGCCATTCTCCACTTGTACAGATGTTTACCCTACTATTCTAGGAGGGGTATTCCAGTGATCATAGGAGAGTGGTGTCCTATTCCATTCCACATGTGAGTTTGATGATCTCAGTGTCATTATGTAGTTGACATCATGAGATTGGCATCACTGCCATTCTCCGCTAGTGGTAATCTAGAAAAACTGAACCTATAGATTGACATTCCACTAACTTTATTGGCTGCAGTAGGATAATGGCAAAAGTGCCAATGCACATGTGAGTTTAGGATTCCTTGTGCATGTTTTCAGGTCATGGTATGACATTGGCACCACTGCCATTCTCCACTGGTGGCATTCTCCACAGAGATTGACACAATTCAATATGATCTCTGCACATGTGAGTTTAGGCTTCTCAATGCCATTTCTTAGGGCCTAATAAGAGATTGGCACCACTACCATTCTCCACGTACAAATGTTTACCCTACTATTCTAGGAGGGGTATTCCAGTGATCATAGGAGAGTGGTGTCCTATTCCATTCCACATGTGATTTTGATGATCTCAGTGTCATTATGTAGTTGCAAGCATGAGATTGGCATCACTGCCATTCTCCACTAGTGGTAGTCTAGATAAACTAAACCTATAGATTGACATTCCACTAATTTTATTGGATGCAGTAGGATAATGGCAAAAGTGCCAATGCGCATGTGAGTTTAGGATTCCTTGTGCATGTTTTCAGGTCATGGTATGAGATTGGCACCACTTCCATTCTCCACTGGTGGCATTCTCCACAGAGATTGACACAATTCCATATGATCTCTACACAGTGGAGACAGTGGTCACTATATAGAAGAATGCACATGTGAGTTTAGGCTTCTCAATGCCATTTCTTAGGGCCTAATAAGAGATTGGCACCACTGCCATTCTCCACTTGTACAAATTTTATCCTACTATTCTAGGAGGGGTATTCCAGTGATCATAGGAGAGTGGTGTCCGATTCCAATCCACATGTGAGTCTGATGATCTCAGTGTCATTATGTAGGTGCCACCATGAGTTTGGCATCAATGCCATTCTCCACTACTGGTAGTCTAGACAAACTAAACCTATAGATTGACATTCCAAGGCCTAATAAGATATTGACACAATTCCATATGATCTCTACACAGCGGAGACAGTGATCACTACATAGAAGAATGCACATGTGAGTTTAGGATTCTCAATGCCATTTCTTAGGGCCAGCATGAGTTTGGCATCACTACCATTCTCCGCTAGTGGTAATCTACACAAACTAAACCTATAGATTGACATTCCACTAATTTTATTGGCTGGAGTAGGATAATGGCAAAAGTGCCAATGCACATGTGAGTTTAGGATTCCTTGTGCATGTTTTCACCACTGCCATTCTCCACTGGTGGCATTCTCCACAGAGATTGACACAATTCCATATGATCTCTGCACATGTGAGTTTAGGCTTCTCAATGCCTTTTCTTAGGGCCTAATAAGAGATTGGCACCACTGCCATTCTCCACTTGTACAGATGTTTACCCTACTATTCTAGGAGGGGTATTCCAGTGATCATAGGAGAGTGGTGTCCTATTCCATTCCACATGTGAGTTTGATGATCTCAGTGTCATTATGTAGTTGACATCATGAGATTGGCATCACTGCCATTCTCCGCTAGTGGTAATCCAGACAAACTGAACCTATAGATTGACATTCCACTAATTTTATTGGCTGCAGTAGGATAATGGCAAAAGTGCCAATGCACATGTGAGTTTAGGATTCCTTGTGCATGTTTTCAGGTCATGGTATGAGATTGGCACCACTGCCATTCTCCATTGGTAGCATTCTCCACAGAGATTAACACAATTCCATATGATCTCTACACATCGGAGACAGTGATCACTACATAGAAGAATGCACAAATGAGTTTAGGCTTCTCAATGCCATTTCTTAGGGCCTAATAAGAGATTGGCACCACTGCCATTCTCCAGTTGTACAAATGTTTACCCTACTATTCTAGGAGGGGTATTCCAGTGATCATAGTAGAGTGGTGTCCTATTCCATTCCACATGTGAGTTTGATGATCTCAGTGTCATTATGTAGTTGCCAACATGAGATTGGCATCACTGCCATTCTCCGCTAGTGGTAATCTAGACAAACTGAACCTATAGATTGACATTCCACTAATTTTATTGGCTACAGTAGGATAATGGCAAAAGTGCCAATGCACATGTGAGTTTAGGATTCCTTGTGCATGTTTTCAGGTCATGGTATGAGATTGGCACCACTCCCATTCTCCACTGGTGGCATTCTCCACAGAGATTGACACAATTCCATATGATCTCTGCACATGTGAGTTTAGGCTTCTCAATGCCATTTCTTAGGGCCTAATAAGAGATTGGCACCACTGCCATTCTCCACTTGTACAAATGTTTACCCTACTATTCTAGGAGGGGTATTCCAGTGATCATAGGAGAGTGGTGTCCTATTCCATTCCACATGTGAGTTTGATGATCTCAGTATCATTATGTAGTTGCAAGCATGAGATTGGCATCACTGCCATTCTCCGCTAGTGGTAGTCTAGACAAATTGATTCTATAGATTGACATTCCACTAATTTTATTGGCTGCACTAGGATAATGGCAAAAGTGCCAATGCACATGTGAGTTAACGATTCCTTGTGCATGTTTTCAGGTCATGGTATGAGATTGGCACCACTGCCATTCTCCACTGGTGGCATTCTCCACAGAGATTGACACAATTCCATATGATCTCTGCACAGCGGAGACAGTGATCACTACATAGAACAATGCACATGTGATTTTAGGCTCCTCAATGCCATTTCTTAGGGCTAATAAGAGATTGGCACCACTGCCATTCTCCACTTGTACAAATGTTTACCCTACTATTCTAGGAGGGGTATTCCAGTGATCACAGGAGAGTGGTGTCTGATTCCAATCCACATGTGAGTTTGATGATCTCACTGTCATTATGTAGGTGCCACCATGAGTTTGGCATCACTGCCATTGTCCACTAGTGGTAGTCTAGACAAACTAAACCTATAGATTGACATTCCAAGGCCTAATAAGAGATTGACACAATTCCATATGATCTCTACACATCGGAGACAATGATCACTACATAGAAGAATGCACATGTGAGTTTAGGCTTCTCAATGCCATTTCTTAGGGCCTAATAAGAGATTGGCACCACTGCCATTCTCCGCTAGTGGTAATCTAGACAAACTAAACCTATAGATTGACATTCCACTAATTTTATTGGCTGGAGTAGGATAATGGCAAAAGTGCCAATGCACATGTGAGTTTAGGATTCCTTGTGCATGTTTCCAAGTCATGGTATGAGATTGGCACCACTGCCATTCTCCACTGGTGGCATTCTCCACAGAGATTGACACAATTCTATATGATCTCTACACAGCGGAGACATTGATCACTACATAGAAGAATGCACATTACCACTAGCGGAGAATGGCAGTAGGATAATGGCAAAAGTGCCAATGCACATGTGAGTTTAGGATTCCTTGTGCATGTTTTCAGGTCATCACTACATAGAAGAATGCACATGTGAGTTAGGCTTCCCAATGCCATTTCTTAGGGCCTAATAAGAGATTGGCACCACTGCCATTCTCCACTTGTACAAATGTCTACCCTACTATTCTAAGTTTAGGCTTCATAGTGCCATTTTCTAGGGCCTAACAAGAGATTGGCACAACTGCTATTCTCCACTTGTACAAATGTTTACCCTAATATTCTAGGAGGGTATTCCAAGGATCATAGGATAATGGTGCCCGATTCCAATCCACATGTGAGTTTGAGGATCTCAGTGTCGTTATGTAGTTGCCTGCATGAGATTGGCATCACTTCAATTCTCCACTGGTGGCAGTCTAGATAAACTAAACTTGTAGATTGACACTCCACAAATTTTATTGGCTGTAGTAGTATAATGGCAAAAGTGCCAATGCACATGTGAGTTTAGGATTCCTTGTGCCATTTTTAAGGTCTTGGTATGAGATTGGCACCACTGCCATTCTCCACTGGTGGCATTCTCCACAGAGATTGACACAATTCCATATGATATCTACACAGCGGAGACAGTGATCACTACATAGAAGAATGCACATGTGAGTTTGATGGTCTGAGTGTCATTATGTATTTGCCAGCATGAGATTGGCATCACTGCCATTCTCCAGTAGTGGTAATCTAGACAAACTAAACCTGTAGAGATTGACATTCCACTATATTTATTGGCTGTAGTAGGATAATGGCAAAAGTTTCAATGCACATGTGAGTTTGATGATCTCATTGTCATTATGTAGTTGCCAGCATGAGATTGGCATCATTGCCATTCTCCACTAGTGGTAGTGCCAATGCACATGTGAGTTTAGGATTCCTTGTGCATGTTTTCAGGTCATGGTATGAGATTGGCACCACTGCCATTCTCCACTGATGGCATTCTCCACAGAGATTGACACAAATCCATATGATCTCTACACAGCGGAGACAGTGATCACTACATAGAAGAACGCACATGTGAGCTTAGGCTTCTTAATGCCATTTATTAGGGCCTAATAAGAGATTGGCACCACTGCCATTCTTCACTTGTACAAATGTTTACCCTACTATTCTAGGAGGGGTATTCCAGTGATTATAGGAGAGTGGTGTCCTATTCCATTCCACATGTGAGTTTGATGATCTCAGTGTCATTTTGTAGTTGCAAGCATGAGATTGGCATCAGTGCCATTTTTGTCAACTTCCTCATCCCCTTGAGAAAAATGCAATACGAGACATTGAAGTGGGTTTTGGAGAGAACCGGCATCCCGTCAAACATTAATTGTGGATGGGCATAGAACGTTTCAAGTTGAATGGCATATAGCTGATTTGAAGACCCTCAAGTGCTTGTATGGTTGTGATATATGTGCAGATGCAAAATGGATATATGCTTGTATTGCACCCACTCTCAAAAGATGCAAAAGGGAAGCCTACAATGGGAAAATGGCATCCTTTTTTGCAACCAAAGTGCAGCCCCTGATCGTCACAAAAAGGACCCTAAGTGGGACCCCATTCTACCAATTCGATTGGAGCGGGTACACGTGTGTACTTTGCATGCTGAACTGTGTATACTTGATAAGTTACTCTATCTCCATCTAGTTTATGCTTGGAATTTGAGGCCACAGCAAGTATCTGCACAATGCATTGCAAAAGTTGAAGAACTACTCTCACTAATGGGACTTCACGGAGGCAATGTGAAGCTTAAGCAAGACAAGAAACAATCAGGACAGACACAAAATCTTCCTACTAAAGTGTCCATGGGTGGAGGGAAGGCAAGGAGGTTCTTGTCCAACCACAATGCTGATAAAGAAAAACATACATTGGCTCAAAGCACCCTAGGTTGGGAGTACTAGAAAGATTTGTGTGAGTGCACCACAAATCAAGCTTCACATCCGCGAATTGCTACTTTGAGAGCAAAACTGTGGACAAAGCTTGATGCATTTATAAAGTTGCTTAGACAAGGTCAAACATATGAGCTTTATATGAGAGATTTAGGACAGCATTGGGAGAATTTATATCATTGATGGTAGAAGCATGGGGGGAGTCACATATTACACATTACATGGTAATCCTCCTTAGGTTAAAATTTTGTGCTTAAAACTTGAGTCAGTTTATGTTTCTAGTACAATGTTTTTCTTTACAGCATATTCTTTACGCACATGCACCATGGTTTGTGGAGCAATGGGGCCCTCTATCCATTTGGAATACTCAAGGAATGGAGAAATCACACTACAGAGCAAAGGCAACATACTTCAAGAATACAAGGCATGGGGGTGGTATCGCACAAAGCAATGCACTACACGAAATATTCGATTGGTTTTATAGATGTCTAGAGGCCAAGACTCTCAAGCGCGATAAGGTAGAGGTCTCAAGTCTCGCAAAAGCGGTTCAACATGTCAAGAAGACAAGGAGATGTGCTGCTTGGAAGTCCTCAACAGGGATCCAAGGAGCTGAAAGAAGAGAATCGAGCATACAGATGCGATTCTGTACTGATCTAGGAAAGAGAGATATAACCGTACTCTCGGGGGGGTCACTATGTATAAACCCTCTATATCGCATGCGTTCAAGGCCTATATTTAAAATCCCTTATCTGTAAAATTTTTCATTAATAAAATGTACCCCTTTTCTATACAAATCTGTAATTTTTTTCCAAAACTATTTAAAATAGTTCCTTATGTATATTTATTTCTGTAAATTTTAGAAATAAAAAATATCCTTTTGTTGAACTCACATGATAGAGTTACATATGATGAGTGACCCCCCCGAGACCATACTGCAACAATAAATAAACAAATGTTAGAAGCAGATTGAATCAAATGATTGAAGTATCAAGCCAAGAAAATTTCATATCAAACCTGAGGATGGCCATCATGACTTTGTCATTAGCCTCTTTCAAAGGGTCAGAGAGGATTGTAACTTCCTCGCTACCAAAAGTCAAAACACGAGGTTGCTTGCTAATGATGACCCTAACCTCAGAAGAGCTCCCCATTTCGTCCAATACAGTGGTTACATTAGGACAACTTATGGGCGTAGCAGCCAATGTTTCCTCTGGATGCTCCACCACGTTATCAATAAATGCCTTAATGATAGATGACATAAATGCATATAGATGCAAGTCTGTATATGTCGACAATGAGGTTTCACCGCCTCTCAAATTAAAAATTTGAGCAAGGAGCAAAAAGCAGTTATATCCGAATCTCCACCCACAATTGTGGTCATCATTCTGCTTTGCTGCAGGGCATGTTACATACTCTATTTGATCTTCCAAGTCACCCTCCATTTGCATAAGTGCATCTATAGCACCTACCAACTTTCGAGCAGATCTACACATCAAAATAGAAAACATAAATGAATGTGCGCATTGCATAGTATGCATCTCATTGACATAATTATGACACAAGTAGGTTATACTTACTCTGACACACTGCCATGGATAGATGCTATTGAATTGACAAAGAAGCATTGCTTGGCTAAGATGTCCACAATTACCAAGCTCCA
Source organism: Dipteris shenzhenensis (assembly GCF_047967505.1). Lineage (NCBI taxonomy): Eukaryota > Viridiplantae > Streptophyta > Polypodiopsida > Gleicheniales > Dipteridaceae > Dipteris > Dipteris shenzhenensis. The sequence continues at coordinate 24,450,925 of NC_141614.1, read as the reverse complement.
ATGCAAGCTGCATTATCAATTAAGAATAATTATTATTTGATATAATCCTCCACAATGTAAGAGATAAGCTAGGTAGGGATTGATACTCACTCCTCGTGATATGCAGTAAAGATAACTCGCGCCGCAGTCAAATCAATAGGTTGCAACCACTTAGAAACATCATCTATGGTCTTCTACTTATTGCTAAGTACACTAGAAACAAGTGGATCGACCATATATGCACATCTTTGTATATATAGGGGAAGCTGTTGTAAAACCATACTGTAATAAAAAGAAAAGAATATTATTTCATTTGATCCAATGGAAATACAAAAGCATAAAGTCAGTAAAAAGTTTGTGTCAAACCTGAGGATGGCTATTATGACCTTGTCATTAACCTCTTTCTTGAAGTTTATGAGGATTGAAATGTCCTCTTCATCGAATAGAAAAGTAAGAGGTTGTTCTCGAACTCGAAACCTAACTTGAAATGACTTCTCCATTTGCTGCAAGGTATGATTATTTTCTAGAGTCATACGATGGATAGCCAGAGCAGCTTTGCTTTCTTGAGATGAGCTTTCTATATTCTCTACTCCAGCTATGTCCTCCTCATCCTCCTCCTCTCCCTTCTCCTATAAAAGGATAAAATAATTATGAGATTCAAAATTTTAAATTAATTATAAATTTAAAAAGACCTTTAAATGAATAAAGAAAATTAAACATAAGTTTTCATACCTCTACATATCTTCGTGGTCTTTTTATGTAACCTTCAAAGGCAAGGTCAGTGTCATATCCATCTTCTTCTGCTTCAACGTAGAGTCAAATAGGGGAGGCGTTGGGAGCCCCAAATGTAAAATGTTTGATGAATAAAGTTAACACTATTTTGAGTCAATTATAGATTCCAAAATTCACAAATTTGTTTGGAAATTGCAGAATTGCATGTGTGACATGGCAGGGCGGAGGGGTGAGTGGGTTGGGAGGGAGGGTGGTGAAGATTAAGTATTACCGAACTGGCAACAAAATAATGGGGGGGAGGAGGTGCACTCAAAAAACCCTAATTTAAAAGAAAAACCCTAAAGTGCTTTAAAGAATACTATATAAAGCACTTCAAAACCCTAACATCCCTCATTTCTATGGCACGAGTTAAACAAACTGCTAGACCCACTGGACGCCGTTTAGATGCTACCTGTTGTCCTCCTCAGAACGACATGGCCTCCGAACACACTGCAAGCCCCAGTGGCCAAGAGGGCAATGATCACCAGGGATCTGAAGGCGGTTCTCATCATCAGGAGTCCAAGCAATGCGAGTCCCCACCATCCGACTCTCATGGGGGATCCCAAGGATCTCAGCACCATGAGGAATCCCAGCACGATGAAGGATGCAAGCACGATCAGGGGTCCTCTCAGTCCTTCCACACAACTAACCGTGGAAGTAGAGAGGTCTTCCAAGAGGGGCAAAATAGTCCAGTCAATCTTGATCAACTGCCCCTCCCTCCTCCGTGGGGTCCTCGCATGGAGCATCTAAATGAACAAGGGGAGCAAGAAAGGCAAAGAGAGGAGATGGAGAGATTACAGGGGCCACAACAAGAGGAAGTATTTGGCGAGCTCACAGATATAATGAACCTTGGCCCCAGTCCTCCAACCAAGCAGACCGCACGGAAGAGCACCATCAACCCTCTGTGCCTCGAGATGATCAGATATGAGGAGCCTCTAGTACGAGCTGAGCAAGAGCCTCAGCCTACTGTCTCATAGCCTCGTGAAAAGGAAACGAGACCAAGGACAAAGCAGACCCCTAGGTGCGACAAGCCACCTCGAACGACCCACCAGACACAGGAAGAGGAGTCTGAAGAGGTGGTTGCAAGGGAGGAGAGGCGAAAGAAGTTCAAAGCGGACAAGCGGCCATGGAGCCATGCCTAAAGGCCAGTGCAGGGTCCCCCAAAGATTAAGAGGCGCAGAAAATCAGGCATGAAGGCACTTCATGAGATCCGCAAGTTCCAAACCAATGTGGACAATCTCATTCCCCGTGCACCCTTCTAGCGTGTTGTCCGTGAAATAGCACATGTGCGTTTCACTTCAGGCACTATGGGAGCAATTCAGGAGGAAACGGAGTACATGACAGTAGATCTTTTTGAAGACACGAACTTATGTGCTATCCATGCCAAAAGAGTAACACTGATGGACAAGGACCTTGCACTCGCCAAGCGCATCCGCTTCGATCCCTCCCTTAGGCCCTAGATGTTGTTTAGGTTCATTTGGTGTAACTTGAATCATTTTCATGTGAATCTCTGCCCTTTGAGGCCAATGAATAAAATATATCTTTATGTTCTATTACTGTTCCCATGCTATTATACATGTTGCGTGATGCTTTCCATCAGTTTATGCAAGTTCAGTGTGAATTTGAGTGGTCAAATGATGTTTTTTCACCATGCGACAGAAGGCAAATGTGTTCGGCATTGCGCAGGGAGCCCCAAAATGGTAAAACCTGCTATGGCGGGTATGGGGCCTATTTGATTAATACGCACCATAGCGGGTTTTACCATTTTTGGGCTCCCCGTATGATGTCGAACACATTTGCCTTCTGTCGCATGGTGAGATTCTTACTGGATTGCTCAGAAATGACCATTATAGCACAAATATTTATCTGATCGCATGCTTTTGAACAGAATAGTGAATGAAAATATTAATGCCAACAACAATTGAAGTTACAAAATACAATGACAGTATAAAATAAAATTTGTAAAAGAACACAAAATGGGGCACTGTATAAAAAGTATAGCTATATTCATATAAAATAAAATTTCTATACAATAAGGCTTCAGAGCCTTTCTCTCTTCTCTAAAACACTGAGAACATCAGGCTTTGAATTACCAAATACACTCCTAGCTCTAAACCTAGTCGATAGAGAGTCAACGCTATTGTCATTGCTGGCCAGGGACATGGTTGCTGCCGTCAATGCCATACCTTGAAAATTGGTTCCAAAGGCATTGAGGGCAGCCATGCGGTTCACCAAAATGACCTTGTCAGCATTGCGATTGATGTCAGCATGACCAATCACTCTTGACGAGGCCTTGCACTTTAGGAGGTCATCAGTTCCATGTGGAGAAAACTTTTTGTGGATAACCACAAAGCACCCTTTTGCTTAGCCAAGGTAATGTGCCAGTGAGTGATCTCGGCCAAAGCTACTACGAACAAGGCGTTGCCAAGATGAGAATAGGTCGACCTCAAATGCCTCCTGCAACAGTCCAACATTACATTAGAATTCGATTAAAGCAAAAGTATACCAAGAGAGAAGAAATTCAAAGCTCATAGTTTCTTACCACTATGGAGTCATCATGCTCAATCCCTTCCTCTTTGTCAAGGAGGATGGATCCAAAGGCCTCTTCTCGAGGGCCTCTTGCTGTCTAGAGTGAGATGTGGAGGCTTCTTCTGGAACATCAGGTAGGTCGAAGTAGATTGATGTCTCTGCATCTTTGATTTGGGACAGTGTTAAAGCAAGAACCTCTTCTATTGAATCATCTGCTCCCAAAAACCCAGGTTCTTGCATAGTCGTGTCCACCTCGTATCCACACAGGATACCAAGAGCTTCATCCTCCCGGAGACCAAACATAACCTCTATATCATGGAGAAAGAGGTATTATTCTCCATCGACAAGAAGGGGAGCAAGAAACCATATCATTGTTGTGGGGTCAATAGAGGTGGTGCTCAAGGTGGATGGAATTTGAGAAGTAGAATGGGGTTCAGGAGGTTGCTGGAGCACTTCCAGGGGCAATGCAGCTTCCCGCTCCTCAACTTCTTTATCTATGGGCTCTTCATTGTAGATGTTGGGCTCATCTACAAAAATAAGAGGATCGAAAAGGGCAGGGGCAGGGTCAGGGGCATGAGGTCAAGGCCTTGTCTTCCATTTGTCCCTCCTGGAGAAGGAAAATAAAGGTCATTTCCCAAGATAGGAACCTATTTCTGGTGTTTCCGATGACTCCACATGCTAGGAGGTCATCAGTGTCCACCTCCCTAAACCCCACGGGTGTGAGCTGGGCTCAAAAGCGATCTAAATGCTTCACGAACCTGGGTTCTTGATTGAACAAGTACTTCAAATGATCAATTGGGACCCATCTTTTTGTAGACTCATCAAGTTGATATGCAAAACTCGCAATGTAGTCTTGCATGTACTTGATGAGGTCTTCAAAATCTCATCTCGAGCTCCCAAGTAGGTGCCTAGGACATCTATGCTCTTATCAAAGACTGGAAATAACTCCTCCTCTCTATCAATTAATGGAGTATGGGAGATGAAATCGTGGAAGGCAGACCTAGCAGAATTCATGGTAGTTTGGTGGCTAGGAGAACTATGGCTATGATAGTGAAACTTTGAAACTAAAGTAACTTTATAACCTATATATACCCAAATGTTCTAAATATAAAAAATAAAAAGAATTATAAAATTTTTGGGAAAACTTGACATTGACATGAAACAAAACCATTCAAAACATGAAAATTAATTGCACCACTATCAATTGGAAAATGTCAAAATCCACAATTGTTCCACCCCACATTTTCTAGACAATCTTCAATATTGCAGGAGGGATAAAAGTGGCACTTAGTCTATGTATGAGCTTCTCTGCACGCTTTCCTACCTTTTCACCATTTGAGGTAAAGTGAAAGGACTCAGACATGCCATCCTCCATGACCAATATGTGTTCCTACACGTCCTTGAGAGTCCACTATGATGTGACAGTCACATTCTTGACATCTCCTAAATGAGAACCAATACATAAACTTACCCCTGTATTATCATCATCGTTAGAGTCAAGGGGGAGCCAATTGCCACCTGTTTTCTTCCAGTGCCTATATTGGAAAGCAAAATATAACATTTGGCAGGAGATGTGGTACTTGACAACCACATTGTCCTTACATACATGGCATTGAAACAGATCACCCTTTTTGTTCACCTGACCTGCTTCCCCAATTCACCCCAAGCAATTCCTCAAGGGCATTCTCATGTAGGCACTTGCATGACCACATAGTTTTTGTTCTGTGCATCTAGATATTATGAAAACAAGAAGCAAAAATGTGCAAAGGCATAAACCAAGACAACCTTACCCATTTAGAGCCAAATGTAAACTTCATGGCCATGCCCACATCCTTTGCAATCTTTTCCTTGTATGATTTGCATTGTTCTTGTGCCCACCATGTTGCAATCCATGTCTTCAAGTTGTGGTGTTGCAATGCATTGAAGATGGCCATAGCCTGATGCTGTCCTTGGAGTAATGTACTTGGCATTATACCAATAGATATTTCTATGTTTCAAAGAAGAGGACTTCTCTCCAGCATGCATTTGCCTTCCTAAATCCTCATGAATGGCAGTAAACTTACCTAAGAAGCACTCGACTGGTTCCCACTCCTCAAAATCTAAAGGAAATACATTTGCTATGCACAAGTGCTATTTCAAAATACAATTTCAAACTGACTCATTACACTGGTTCTATTTGAAAATACAATTTCAAGATGACTCATTACATTTCAAAATCTTACACAAAATGCAGACTTACAATGCGATGGTATTGTCGATTGATTGCTTGACAGAGGAAGGCGCCTTTGCAAGCAATCCTTTCTTCCCAAGCTTGAACTTCATGATGCGGCCCTTCCATTCATGCAAAAGATCACCTCTTTTGCTCTTGGGAAGCTTACGTGGACCCTTGGCAGATCCTCTCATGACTATCCAATCATTCAAGCTGTAAGTGCAAGCTGTAAGTGCAAGGCACCCATTCACCCAGTGCATTTTTGCTCCTGTGGGACACAAAGTACATGTATGGTCTCCTCACCATGCTTGTATAGAGGTCACAACAGCAATAGTGGACTAGAAAGTGTAGCTTGGAGGGAGAGAGCAGCTCTGATAGAGGGAGAGAGAGGGAGAAGATATAGAGGGTGCAACTGAAGGTTGAGAGAAGCTCCAAGAGGTGATGTAGCTAGGAATGGAGGGAGAAAGAGTAGAGGGGGATGAGCAGCTGCTCCAGGAGGTGTTGTAGCTAGGAATGGAGGGAGAAAGAGCAGAGGGGGATGAGCAGCCACTATAGGAGGTACTGTAGCTAGGAATGGAGGAAGAAAGAACAGAGGGGGATGAGCAGCTGCTGCTGTAGGAGGTGTTGTAGCTAGGAATGGAGAGAGAATGAGCAGTTGCTACATGAGGTGCTGGAGAGGGAGAAACACAGTGGACCAGAGCAGGAAGGGGCAGAGAAGATGCCAAATGAGTTCCCATGTATGAAAAATGGAGGGAGAATGGAGCTGGACCAGAGAAGAGGAGGGGGCAGGCCTCTAACAAGCTGAGAGGGGGGAAAATTTCACCCAGAAGGGCCCACCGCCTCTTGAATGACTTGTAGGTTTGTTTGGGGGAGGTGCATATGGGAGAAGGGTCAAGCATGGGTTGAGGGGGGGGGGGATGGTTTGAGTGGTCCCCAGTGTAAGAGGAGTAGCCAATAGGGGCTATTTGCAGGTCTGCCCACCCTCCACCTCAACATGGCATTGCCCCACAAAAAGGAGCACTCCCATTGGTACACCTCAAATACCTCACTAATCCCTTGAAATTAGGAAACACTAATTGGGGGCCCTTTGGAGACCCCAATTCTCCCCTAATGTATGGTAGCTCATCCACTAGATGAATTACCTGTCATCTCATAGTTATGGCTCACAAGACTACAAATTTCAAAATATACCATACAAATAGGCATGGTGCAATAGTGGAAACCCTTGAAAAAGAGCAAGTATCAAGGTTGTTATTAGAAGAGTATTGCATTGTTGTCTTTAAACCTAGGATCTCTAGAATCTATCTTTATTCAATGTACTTTGTACTACGTTTGATGTGGAACTTTGTATCTCAAGGAAATACAAAAGTGAGCTACAAGAGTGTTGTCGTTTATCATAGCTGAGCTATGCTATCATTGTTTATGAGCTTGTAGATGTTTGGCCGCCTGAGATAGTCATTGTAGAGACGGCATGAACACTCCTGGAGATGTTGTTGAGGCTTGGAGCTCTCTCATGAGGTGTCCTCATAGGATCATCCTCATCTTTGAGTTGATGTGTGGATCCGAGTCACAAAATTCATAAGCATTTCACACTCTCTCTCTCTCTCTCTCTCACACACACACACACACACACACACAAACACACACAATATTCTTTTTGTCTCTTTTCTCTCTTTGTCCTCCTTGTCCTCATTGCAATCCTCTATCTCCATGTATGTCTAACTATGTCACATCTCTCTCTACCCCCTCTCTCATGCATGCACTCTTCTCTCTCTCTCTCTCTCTCTCTCTCTCTCTCTCTCTCACTCACTCACACACACACACACACACACACACACACACAATTCTTTTTGTCTCTTTTTCTATTTTCATTCTCGTTGTCCTCATTGCAACCCTCTATCTCCATCTATGTCTAACTCTTTCACATCTCTCTCTAGCCCCTCTCTCATGCACGCTATGTGTGTGTGTGTGTGTCACACACACACACACACATACATCCTCAACAAGCTTATATGGTATACGATTTGTAAATACAAATGCCCTACATTTCATTTTTATATCTTCCCAATTTCATCCACTTGAGGTTCTAGTAGTCTCTCTCTCTCTCTCTCTCTCTCTCTCTCTCTCTCTCTCTCTCTCTCTCTCTCTCTCTCTCTCTCTTCATCATTGTGGGTCTAACTCTCTCATGTCTCTCTATAACCCCTCTCTCATTCATGCATTGTGGGTCTCTCTCTCTCTCTCTCTCTCTCTCTCTCTCTCTCTCTCTCTCTCTCCCCACCTTTTTAACCATGATAATTTGTCTTTTTTTCCCACCATTTTGGGTAAATGTTTTAGCACAAAAGAGCTTGTACAGGAGGGCAAGCATGCACATAATCACACCTGAGATAGAATTTCATGAAACTAACAAGAGAAATGATATCATTTGATGTGTTCCGATTATTTTGATACCAAACATGACTAAATTTGATTATTTCTAGAAAAAGTTGTGGAATTGCTTTAAGCCCAAACTGGCATCTAGAGGAGGGTGTTGGCACCCTCCTCTAGATGCCAATTTGGGCTAAGAAAAAGTTCTTTGATTTCCTTTTTTACTCTCTCTCTCTCTCTCTCTCTCTCTCTCTCTCTCTCTCTCTCTTTCTCCCTCTCTCTCTTTCACCATGATTATTTGTCTTTTTTCCCAACCATTTTGGATAAATTTTTAGACCAAAAGGGCTTCTAGAGGAGAGCTAGTAAGCACAGAATCACACCAGAGACAGAATTTCATGAAACTAACAAGATAAAGGAGCTCATTTGATGTGTTCCGATCGTTTTGATACCAAACATGACTAATTTTGGATATTTATAGCACAAGTTGTGAATTTTCTAAAGCCCAAATTGGCATCCAGAGGAGGGCGCCGGTGTCCTCATCTGGATGCTAATTTCGGCTTTAAAAAATTTGTTTGATTTCTTTTTTTAGTCCCTCTCTCGCTCTCTCTTTCTCTCTCTCTCTCTCTCTCTCTCTCTCTCACACACACACACACACACACACACACATGCTAAAAATACTCAAAATGGTGGGAAAAAAAGACAAATCATCAAGGCAAGAGAGTCTCTCTCTCTCTCTCTCTCTCTCTCTCTCACACACACACACACACTGGTACTTGAGAATGGTAATTAAATTGGGCTTGGGAAATTATCGACCCTTAATGTGCTGGATGCACAAGTTGAAATTGTTGCCCCTTAATATCTTGGATGCACAAGTTGAAATGCAATAAGAATTTCCCTGATGCATGTATGGATTGTAGAGCGCTGGGGTGCCAACTCCCTTTAGTAAGAAAACCAATCAAAATCTTGAGTATGAGATGGATTTAACAATATGCCATGAGTAGAAATTAACATGGTTGTGTTCTACACTAAAAGAGCTTCAAATATGTCTTTACACCTTGAAATTTGGGTAACACATGAAAAAGTTACATTGATTTGAAAGGAGATGGGTTTTCATATTTTAGTGTATTTTTTGTTTTACCCCCCCCATCCAAAAGACCCCCTCCCCTTGGGCCTCACATATTATGAAAAATATGTACAAATCTTAAAATCTTGCATATTTTTCAAGGTATATACCTTATATTTTGTGGGAGGGGGGACATTAAATTTTCATATTTTTTCCTTGCATATTTGAAAATTTTTAAGGAAATCCATGCATATTATATATGGACCTTGTCCCCCCATACCATGGATTTTGGACGAGGGTAGTAACATATTACACATTGAGTTGGTGCCCCAGGTGTAGAGTGCCATAGCTGAGAGTGCTCTCAACGGAAGCAAGAACAGAAGAGGGAGAGAGAGAAACAGAGAGCCACACAAGTTTTGGTGGGTGTAGAACACCCTAATCTTCTTTTTCATTCATTTATATATGTGTTTGAGTATTCTACATAATCGGGGTAAAGGCACAATGACCTTTAACCCCCACAACCTCCCACTTAAAGGACAATGTGCCTTTAAGGGAGAACAACCAGTGTGAGCATACTATCCAATGCCCATCAATACACGACAATACTCAAACCGCTGACTAGGTAGACTCTTCGTTAGCATATCTGCAGGGTTATCATCTGTATGAACCTTGACAAGCTCTATGCGCTTGTCCTCAAGTACCTACCTGATGAAATGGCACCTGACCTCAATGTGTTTGGTCTTTGCATAAAAGACCGGATTCTGTGCTAGCTGAATAGCACTCATGGAATCACTATGCAATGTTGGTACACCTGTTTGAATCCCCAAATCTCCCACTAGCCGATCAAGCCATATAGCCTCCTTGCAGCCCTCTGTGGCTGCAACATACTTAGCCTCTGTGGTAGACAAAGCAACGCAATTCTGTGCGCGAGACATCCACGACACTGCACCACCTACAAAGGTGAACACATAACCAGAAGTGGATCTCCTACTATCCACATGCCCTGCATAGTCTGAATCTGTGTACCCAAGTACACGCATGTCTCCTTTACCAAAGCAGATGCACATCTCCTTGGTACCCTTCATGTACCTCATGATGCACTTAACTGCCTCCCAATGCCTCTTTCCTGGGTTAGCCATATACCGGCTAACAACTCCCACTGCAAATGCAATGTCTGGTATAGTAGCTATCATAGCATACATAAGACTCCCAACCGTTGATGCATAAGGAACTTTGGCCATCATGTCCCTTTCCTCATCTGATTTGGGACTATCTGTATGACTCAGTTTCACATATGGAGGCAATGGAGTACTCACTGCCTTCCCCCCCTCCATATTGAAACGCTGCAATACTTTTGTAACATACTCCTTTTGTGAAAGCCAAAGGAGTTTCCTACTCCGATCACGGGTGATGCGCATACCAAGAATATGACCTGCAAGTCCCAAATCCTTCATATCAAAGGCCTCATGCAACTTGGCCTTTAATGCATCTAGCTCATAAGTATTCTTGCTAGCCAATAGCATATCATCCACATATAGTGCCAAGATTATCAGGCTATTATCCTTAGCCCTTTTAGTGTAGAGGCAGTGATCAATTTCACTCCTTCTAAAACCCTGGGACCGAATGAAAGCATCAAACTTCTGATACCATTCTCTAGGCGCTTGCTTAAGACCATAGAGACTCTTCTTCAGCTTGCAAACTAAATGCTCTTTGTCCTTTTCTTCAAAGCCTTCCGGCTGCACCATGTAAATTTCTTCATGCAAATCCCCATGCAAGAAAGCTGTCTTGACATCCATCTACATAAGCTCCATATCCTCTGATGCCACTAGTCCAAGCATGCATCTAAGTGTGGTTATCTTCACAACCGGAGAGAATATCTCATCAAAGTCCACACCCTTCTCTTGCTTGAACCCTTTAGCGACCAAACGGGCCTTGTACCTAGGCACATAATCACCTGTGACCTTCATTTTCTAGACCCATTTACATGGCAACGCTTTCTTTCCATGTGGCAAAGAAACCGAGTCCCAAGTCTTATTCTTCATAAGTGAACTCATCTCTAATTGCATAGCATACTCCCACTTGCGTTGATCCTCGTGCATCATAGCCTCTCTGTAGCAAGAAGGCTCCCCATAATCAGTAAGCATCACATAGTCTACCCCTGGAACAAACCTATCAGGCGGTCTAGACACTCTAGATTATCTTATCAAGGGCATTTCAGCTTGCTGTCCCACCTGCATATCAGCCACATTTGGCTCATCATTTCCACCAATAGATGATCCATCATCTACCCTTGATTGTATACCTGTGGGAGTACTTGGTGGTACCATTTCTTGCACATTTAGTGCATGGACAGCTTGCTATCTATCAACATATGTAGGTGGATTCACATCCTGGAAAGTGATTCTCCTCATTTCCACATCCCTCATGGGTGCCTTATGCATCTTCTTCTCATTGAAGACTACATCATGGCTGCGTATGATCTTCTTTGCTTCTGGATCCCAGAGATGATAGCCCATCTCTCCACTTTCACCATAACCCAGAAAGATGCATTTCCTAGACTTAGGATCTAGCTTCTTTCGAAGCTCTTTTGGCACATGTGCATATGCCTCACACCCAAATATACGCAAATGAGAGTAAGAGGGCTTCTTGCCACTCCATGCCTCTTCAAGAATACCACCATCCAAACTCTTACTAGGTGATCTATTGATCACATGCATTGCAGTCTTCATTGCCTCATCCCAAAAACCACCAGAAAGACTTGCATTGGAAAGCATGCATTGCAACCTTTCTTGAATGGTACGGTTCATCTTTTTTGCAACTGGATTTTGCTCTGGAGTACGAGGGGATGTGAGCTCCCTCTTAATCCCACGTGTATCACAGAAATGCTGAAAGTCATGAGAGAGATACTCTCCACCATTGTCAGTCCGTAGGCATTTAAGCGTTCTACCTGACTGATTCTCAACCAAGGCCAGCCAGATCTGAAATACCTGTAACACATCTCTCTTCCGAGCTATAGCATAAGCCCACACTTTTCCTAGTTGCATTATCAATGAATGTCACATAGTATTCAGCCCCGCCTAATGACCGTGTAGGCATGGGACCACATACGCCTGAATGCAACAAATCAAGCTTTTCAAACTCTTTCTTTCCCCTTCTTTTATGGGCTGATTTAGTCTGCTTCCCATAGAGAGTGCTCACAAAATTCAAAATTAGAGAAACTCAAATAATGCGGTACATAACCCAAACGGCATAAGAGTTTCATTCCATTCTAGCTCATGTGCCCCAACCTGCAATGCCACAAAGAAGTGCTTGGCTGCTCGGTTATTGCAACAACATGATCAAATACCCCTGATACATGTAAGGGATACAAAGTCCCACACTTGGCACAAAATTCAAAATTAGAGAAACTCAAATAATGCGGTACATAACCCAAACGGCATAAGAGTTTCATTCCATTCTAGCTCATGTGCCCCAACCTGCAATGCCACAAAGAAGTGCTTGGCTGCTCGGTTATTGCAACAACATGATCAAATACCCCTGATACATGTAAGGGATACAAAGTCCCACACTTGGCACCCCTGGCCAAAAGCATAGAGCCCTTCTGAATTTTCCAACTCTGAAAGCCAAAAGTGGTGTGAAAACCAGCATCATCTAGCTGACCCACTGAAATAAGACTCTTGGTCAACTTAGGCACATGTCTCACATGTTTCAAAATAAATGCAGACCCATTTGCAAAAGAAAACTTCATGTCACCTACTCCCACTATGTCACATGCATAGTCATTTCCAAGATGCACACAACCTGTCTTTCCACTGTCATAAGTGGAGAACCATTCCCTATGGGGAGTAACATGGAATGAAGCACCAGAATCCAAAATCCAGGGAATATGCATCATCTGAAGTGGTAATCAACTCTGCAGATAAACTAGACATGAAGAGAACGTCATTGTCACTATCATGTGTGACTGCATTGATCTCCTCGATCTTCACTTTTCCTTTGTCCTCCCTTGGACTCTCTTCCTTTTGATTTGCACCCCAATTTGCATTCTTTTTCTTATCCTTTTGCTCTCTTTTCAGCTTATAGCAATCCTTTTTCATATGGCCCTTCTTGCCACAGTGGTAACACTCAAGGTTCCGTGCCCTGGATTTGCTATGAGACTTCCCTCTTTCTTGGGACTTCCCCCTGAACTGTGATCTGCCCCTTTCCACATTTAAGGCTGCATCCTGCTTGTTGCCGTCCATAGACTTCCGTCTAATCTCCTCGGCCAACAAGCTACCCACAACATCATCAAATTTCAATACTCCACCAGGTGCAGAGTTACTGACAGCTGTACGGAAGGTATCCCATGAGGATGGCAATGAACATAAGAGAAATATTGCCTTAGTCTCCGCATCAAAATTCATCTTCTGAGCCTGAAGCTGGCTGAAAATAATATTGAATTCATTCAAGTGAGAAGCAATGGAGACCCCTTCCTTCATTTGCACCTCAAACAACCTCTTCATGAGGTACTTTTTATTAGAGGCAGTTTCCTTTTCATAAGTGGCATAGAGTTTCTTCCACAAATCTTCCGTAGTCTGCTCATTTACTACTGTGAAATAAACTAACTCTGCAAGATGAAGTCTAATAGTAGATTTTGCTAATGCATCCAACTCATTCCAATCATCCTCAGACATATTTGCAGGCTTAGCTTCAATCCCTGCCAAGGGTTTAATCTGCTTCTTTTAAATAAGCACATCCCTTATTTGTTCTTTCCACAAAGAAAAGTTTGTCCCATCAAACTTTTTAATGCTAAAAAACTCCTTTTCAGACATGGAACAGGATGCCATGATGCAAATGAAGCAAAAATCCCAAATGCTAGTGCCTACAAGAGAGAATCACACCAAATACGAGGTGCACCCAAATGTGTATGCCACAATAGAGTGAAATATCACCAAAACTCATGTCTCAAAGCATCTAACTCATGTGCATATACTATGCATCCATATGAGCAAATCTGGCCCAAAAGAAAATGCCAACTGCAATGGCAATCCAAAATGCCAATAAGTGCCAATGGACTCAAGCATAAACACCATATCCACTGGCATATGCATTAATAATATCTCATCCAACAGAGCATAGCACTATCAATGCATCACCTGCAATGTGTCAAAGCTGTCCCTCAGCATAAAATAGCATCCATGTGCAAAGCGTCCATAAAAATAGCATCCCACAAGGCAATTTGGGCCTATCAGCGCATCCAATAAGGACCGCAATGCATCCAAATGGCCTATAAATCATCCACTGCAACCCAATGCACACCACGAATAAGCGCACACTGCTCAAACTGCAACCAGAGTGATCTGCATAAGGTATGCTCAAGAAATCATAGTCCCACGGTAATGACCGCTACTGAAAATAGAACCTGAGATGCCTCAAAACATGGGCGCCATTGCATAATCAGACTCAGCAAGAAAATCTGCAAATATCTCTCTTCTACTGGAACTCCAAAATCCCAACCAATGAGTGAGAAATGGGAGTCAACACTTATCCACTGCCATGTGGCATAAATCTAAGGTTTCAAAACCTTAGAATGAAAAATGCATAACAGAGAGACGAAATCGAATACACAGAGATCTATAACTCTGAAAATCCTCCACCGAATCGCGTAAGAACTGACAAGTAGGGGTTTTTGGGCGTCCGGAACGCAATGAGACAGACGGTTTTGGAAACCGTGGTCTCAATCACTGGGTCCAACACACGGACTGAAAAACGTTTTTGGAAACAGAGCTATTTGTAAACTCCACCGGAGTGCGAATGATGAGCAACATAGAAGTTTTAGGACCTCTTGAGTCCACCGGAACTGACAGATCTGCAAATGGTTGCTCCAAACTTGAGTTCCAACACCCGGGCAGAAAATACAGAAACTGACACAGTGAGTCAGAAATCCAATGAAATGATCCCAGATTCAAGAATGAAGGTGTTTCCAAGCTCTTGAAGTGAAGTGGACACCAAAAGCAAGCAATAGTTGCCTCTACAAGTCAATACGGAGTCTCTGTCATCGAACGGAACATGGAAAAGCTCAAAAAACGACTTTTTCTTTGAAAACACTTAGCAAGCTCTCAAAACCACTTCGCAAAGCCAAAGTGACTTTTCCAAAGGTTCCTCCAAGGTCTCTGCACACTCGGATACAAGTAAAGTCACCCACAAAGCTTCCCACAGAGCTTCTCCTTCCTCCCACAGAGCTGCTGAGCTTCAAGCATTCACACACGCTCAACTAGATCACCCGGGCTCTGATACCAGTTGAGAGTGCTCTCAACGGAAGCAAGAACGGAAGAGGGAGAGAGAGAAATAGAGAGCCACACAAGTTTTGGTGGGTGCAGAACACCCTAATCTTCTTTTTCATTCATTTATATATGTGTTTGAGTATTGTACATAACCAGGGTAAAGGCACAGTGACCTTTAACCCCCACAATAGCCCATATGTAATAAATTGAGCCTATTAGCACATATGATAGCATTTGCATGATTAAGATACTTTTAAAGAATGTCATACCAATTTTTGAGGTGTTTTGGCTACCTATTCTAGAGAGAGAAATACTAGGCTTAGTGTGAGACAATGTCACTTTGAGCTTGAGTCAAATGAGATCTCTCTAGCTAGGATCTGTTTATACTTCTGCCTCATGGAGGATCCATTTCATATCAAGAACTTGGATTTTATCATCAAGTACCTTTTGAGGTTAGAGATCGATGATTAAGTCTAGTGAGAGAAACTAAACCAGAGAACCCAGCTTGCTTAAATACAAACCAAAGTGGATCATCCTCTCCACATTTGCATTCTTGAAGGAGCACAAAATCTGGCTTCTTGCTATTTATGAGTGTCATTACAAGAAAACGAAGCTCATTCTGGGGCCTTTTAGGTTAGAAAAAAAATAGAGATCCTCCAATGAGAGAGAGGCCAGCGTTACGTTGGAAATGCTTTTCTTTTTTCAAAAAAATAGACTTTATCTCTCTAAAGATGCTCGACACACTGACATTTTGAAGTTCCCGCTCTTTTTTTCTAGTGTGTCATAAATGCTATACCACTGCTCGAGCATTTTTTAGTGTATCATCAATGTCTTCCTAGAGAGGTCAAAATGACCAAAACAGATGCCTGACAAGAATGTTCTTAAGAAAGAGATTTGGGCACTTGGCCCTAGGCCAAGTGCCCAAATCGCTTTCTTAAGTAATTCAAAAGTGTTTTGGGGGGTTTTTGCCTACTCCGGACACAATGGTGATGCCAAACCCACCAAATTCCACATCAAAATAGTAGAAAGCCATTTGGGTCCTCGGACATAGCATTTATGACACTCTAAAAAATGCTCAAGTGGGAATTTCAAAATGCAAGTTTATTTATTTCACGATTATATCTCCAATTAGATGCTTGATCGTATCAATTTGTGCTTCTCACTCTAGAAATTCTTAATTTTGAGCCAAGAAAATTAAAAAATCATGAATTTCTTACAAGGCCCCAAAATGAGCTCCGCTTTTTCCTAATGCAATGTGCATTTCTGCTTATACTTACTGCAGCACCCCCTCAAATTCCAAGTAATCACACTTACCTTTGTCACCTGACCAAAATCTTCGCCAGCAATCTGACTCCTTGTAGCATCCTTGATCCGCTTAGGGAAAGTTCGCTTCGACTCCTTCTGCTTATCCTCAAAAAACGGATTCTTGTTATGGATTTCTAGAAGCCTTTTATGGCCGTTAGCATCAGGCATCTGAATATCTATCACTTCCACGTCATCTGCAGTTTCAACCGGCACATCAGCCCAAATCTGTAGCATCAGTTGGTCCGATTCTTTTGGCGCATCATTGTTAGTCTCTCCCAAGATAACAACACTTTGAGAATTATCTTCCAATGATTCAGCTTGTTTTGGAGCATCTTTGAGATGCATATCCTTTTGCTTGTCACCCGACTGATCCTTCCCATGTTCAAAAACCTCCTCGCCCGTAATCAAAGGCTTCTCCACAAACGGACGGCCAGTGTAGAATTCGACTACTCTGCCCTTCTGGGAGACAAACTTCCACGGATTAAGTAATTTAGCAGACTTTGCTTTTATTGAAACCCTACTTGTATGTGCCTCTTAGGTGGGACCAGGTTCTTACTAGAGCGGTACTCTTGGGCAACCGGCAATTCTTCGCCTTCATCCATCTGTTGATCTGCCGGAGAGACTTCTTTTTTACCAACCACCTTGTCATCGAACGAAACTGGGGGTCTCTCATCTCGTTCATCATAGGACCTCTCGCCAGCTTAATATTATCCCCTCCCCTGGGACACTCCCTTGCAAAATGACTCGTTTCTTTACAAATGTAGCAGCATCAGGATAGGGTCCGAACCACACCCGTTGATGCAAAAAACCACCACCAGAGAACGCAACACGCGCGGAATCTAAAATCACTTGGCTCCTATCCCACCTAACACATGCCTTGCGGAGACCAGTATCCTTCCTATGAGGAGATGAAACAAAAAGCACTCTTCCCAGAGATGACGCAATCCGCTCAATTGCCCCCCCAGCTAAGAAGGTAGCCTAGGGAAGTCAACCCGAACACGACACTCGTGGTAAAGGAACTCCTCCACACTAAACGACGGGCTCCATGGCACGACCAAAACCATCGATTCTTCAAACACCAAGGAACTTGATGCCAAAAGGTTACGAACTTCCTATGAGATGCAACGTACAAGGAAGAACCCTTTGCCAACAAAAACGTGCAGAGAACTGCAAAGCAAGGATATCACACTCCGAAAGAAGAAACTGATTAAGCTTTCCCAAAATAGGAACCCTTCTAGTGAAACCGGCTTGACCATGTCAATGGAGATTCCACACTCAACAGTATGCACTCGAGACTCTACCATTCTCCAATAACCCTCTATTTCCCTAGCTTTCCAATCTAACACTTGCTTCACCAACTCTTCGACCTCTGAAATAGATAAAGGAGTAAAGCCACCTTTGGGGACTTTAGCTATACGACTGGACCCCCTCAGCCTACACCGACCAGCTGTCCGATCTCTTCATTTCCATAATGGGAAAAGTGCATTGGGAGTTTGACCGGCATAAATTACCAACTGGCCGCGACAACTGCCAGTTAACTGACAGCAAACGCGGTAGACCACAATAACTCCACGACAGTTAACTGATAGCAGCGAAGGCAGTAAACACTTGCATGCATCACCGTCGGATCAAAACATGATCTGACGGCGCGCCTTTTAGCAGCCGTTAGATCCACATCCACGATTGCCACATTAGCACGCGCTCCAACCTGACACGCTGCCTCAACCGCATCTAGAAAAATACAATTGAACTTTCAAAAAATGCAATTGATGATATGGTCCTTGAGGGGTCCCCTCTAGGGGCAAGGGCCATATCGACATGCATTATAAAATATGCAGGATGCCACTAGACAGAAATGGCATGTCGATATGGCCCTTGCCCCTAGAGGGGAACCCTCAAGGGCCATATCGTCAATTGCATTTTGCTTGGTTGCACAATGGAATACATATTCCTTGGTACACAAATATATAACTCCAAGAACTAGCATAGTGGTTGTCATAGATCTGCTTCTATTTGCCAGTGCTCTGGTCATCATAGACCTCCTCCTGTAATACATAAAAATAGGTAACAAAGATATAACTCCAAGAACCAGCGTGGTGGTCTCTCTAAGAGAACCTTGAATTTTGGGCAATGACAGGTTGTCAAGCCAGAGACTACATTGAGGCAATGCTCAGAATGATAGATTGTGTCTCATTATTATGCTAAGAACCAACACAGTGGTCTCTTTAAGCCAACGTATGATTTGCATGGGCTGCGTGCAAAGATGCATCAAAAGGCTGCATGATGATAGGTAGTCAGTCTAGAGACTACACATCACCACTGCCGCCAAATCGACCAACAACGACGCGACACGTGTCCATCTGCCTCCTGTCCAACAACGACGCGACCAAAAATTGGCATTGGTCATTGCAGGTGCATATTTTGGTTTGTAGAGGAACTCGGTCAAATTGCTCACTTTGGTTTGTAGAGGAGATTTGTGCACCACATCATGCTATCACCTTGAAGCATGCATCTTTTACTGTAGCTCACTCTCTAGTGTAGAGAAGCACCAAATGTTCTTCTCTTTTTTAGCTTAGACCTATTCTACCATGCCAATAGGCTATTCCTATAATGAAACCATACTCTTAGAAACCATGAACAATGTATTGCCACTGTTTCTTTGTGGATGTCACCATTTCCTACTATGAATCCAAACCTACTACTGTTATTGGTCACTCTCTCCATCTTTCTGACCAGCGTCTGAGAAACATTGCCGACGGGGATGTAAAGAATAAGGGAGAGAGATAGGAGACTCAAGTTCAGCTTTCTTCACAACACACAAAAGAGAGAGGACACAAGGTTGGAGGGTGAAGCCTTTCTTCACTTTTGCACACAACAACAACACAATACAAGAGGGAAATACCCTATATGTCAAACCTAGAATACGTGGTTCATATGTGAACCCAAACCAAAAACATACGTGGTAGTCTAACTACACCACGAGTACAACTAACATAGGCGGTGACATAAATGATAGTCATCCAGGAGATATATCGGAGGTAGAGCTTGATATCTCAACACTCCCCCTCAAGCTCAAATCCATCTCACGTACACCAAGCAAGCTCCTAAATCTGCGAAGCTTCTCGGTACCCAATGCCTTCGTAAAAATATCAGCCACCTGCTCCTCAGTGCTGACATAGACAAGATCAATCTCACCAGCTAGAACCTTCTCTCTCACAAAGTGATAATGCACCTCAATGTGCTTCGTTCTAGCATGATAAACTGGGTTATTAGCAAGCATGATGCTGCTAATGTTGTCACAATGAATGACAACTGCTGCATGAATTGACTGTCCCATATCTGCAAGTAGCTTCCGTAACCAAGCTACCTCACATGCAGCCATTGTTGCACCCCTGTACTCAGCCTCTGTGCTCGACAAGGCAACTGTTGGCTCCTTCTTGCTGCTCCAACTGATGGCACCACTCCCAAGGGAAAACATAAAACCACTAGTAGATCTCCTGTTTGAGACACTACCAGCCCAGTCAGCATCTATGTATCCATGTACCTGTAATGCACACCCAGCTTCATAAAACAGTCCATAATGCAATGTGGACTTCACATACCGCAGTATGCGCCTAGCCGCATCCAAATGTGGCTTCCTCGGTGCCTGCATAAACTGACTCACCAGCCCCACAGCATAGCTCAAATCTGGTCTGGTTATAGTCATGTAAATCAAGCTACCTACTATGCGCCTGTACATAGTAATATCTTCAAGAAGCTCACCTGTCTCTGCATTGAGCTTCACATTCTGCTCCAATGGAACAGAGATAGGCTTACAGCCTGTCATCCCATATTTGGACAGCATGTCCAAACCGTATTGCCTTTGCAACAGCCATATCCCACTCGGGGATCTAATAACCTCAATGCCCAAGAAGTAACGCAGCTCTCCCAAATCCTTCATCTCAAATTTCTGCTTCAACAGCAGCTTCACTTCATTAATGTCTGCATCACTATCACCTGTAATAATCAAGTCATCAACATAGATGACTACAAGCACAATCCCTCTGTTTGTCCTTTTCACATAAAGTGAAAAATCTGAATTGGAAATCTGAAATCCAATAGTGACAAGATATTGCCCTATCTTGTCTGACCATGCCCTCGGCGCTTGTTTTAAGCCATACAAGGCTTTGCGCAACCTGCATACAAAATCGGGGTGTGAATTATCCTCATAACCTTCTAGCTGCATCATATATACCTCTTCCTGCAAATCACCATGCAAGAAGGCATTTTTCACATCCATCTGATGCAAAGACCATCCCTTTGCAGCAGCCATAGCAATTACTGCTCTCACGGTTGCCATCCTTGCAACTGGGCTGAAAGTTTCCTCATAGTCAATTCCATATGTCTGCGCAAAACCTTTGGCAACCAATCTTGCCTTGTACCTGCTAACAAACCCATCAGCATTGTGCTTTACTTTGTAAACCCACTTGCAGCCAATAGCCTTCTTATCATGAGGCAAAGGCATCAAATCCCAAGTGTGGTTTGCATCCAAGGCAGCCATCTCTTCATCCATAGCTGCTTCCCAATTTTTATGCCCTGCTGCATCCTCAAAACATGTGGGCTCTGGCTCCTCTAGAACCTTGACCATATAAGCATAGTGATGTGCTGTATACCCATCATATCTCAGCCTGTCAACTGGATACTTAATACGAGTGGACCTCCGTACAGCTGGATCAGTTGCAGGAGTCTTTAAATCATGCCTGCTTTTCCTTGCACCAGGTGTAACAACAGAAGGAATCCCAAGTTCCTCATCAAGGCTCATTTCAGAGCCACTTGACTCTCCATCAACATGAGAGCTACCAGCAGACACATCAAACACTGGAGCATGGTCCACTTTTTCTTTTCCCTTATGTGATACCTGCACAACACTATCAGGATTGCCATGTGACGATTCACTAGATCTCAATCTCCCTGTCCATGCATTAGATCCACTAGTAGAGGACTCTCTGGGTCCACTCAAGGCTTGAGATTGCTGCTCTGCATTTATTGCAGCATTCCCATTTCCTGCATCTGCATCTCCTACCATAACAGTTGGTGCATACCAGCTGCTCATTTCATCAAAAACAACATCTCTGCTCACTTGCATTTTGCGGGTGGAAGGGTTATAACAGCGATACCCTTTCTGGTGCAGAGCATATCCAATAAAGATGCATTTTTTTGCCTTTGGATCCAGCTTTGTTCTCTTCTCATCAGGAACATGAACATAAGCTATGCAACCAAATACTTTCAAGTGAGAAATATCTGGTTTTTGGCCTGTATACATTTCTTCAGGCATCATGCCATGGACAGTTGCAGTGGGGGTTCTGTTCATAATATAAACAGCAGTTGCTACTGCTTCAGCCCAAAAATAATCAGGCATGTTTTTCTCATTTAGGATCGCCCGTCCTACTTCTGCAATATGCCTGTTCTTCCTTTCTGCAACCCCATTCTGCTGAGGGGTAGACCTGCATGAGTACTTCCTTTGAATTCCCTGTTCTTTCAGATATTCACAAAATTCTTCTGAAAAGTACTCTCCCCCTCCATCAGATCTTAGCACTTTAATATGCACACCTTTCTCTTTTTCAACCATGGCCTTAAAAGCCTTGAAATGGCTGAACACTTCACTTTTGTGCTTCATAAAATAAATCCACACCTTCCTAGTGTAGTCATCAATAAACGTCACATAATAATGGCATCCACCAATAGAAGCAGCTTTGGTTGTCCAAACATCTGAATGGATCACTTCCAAAGGTCTTCTGCTCACCTTAGCATTTTTGGGAAATGCATGTCTGGCCTGCTTACCCATTTGGCATGCTTCACATACCTTTTGCATTCCCTCAACTCTGAATTTAGGCAAACCTGCAACAATGTTTTTCGTTTGCATAGATTTCAGCCTTTGTATATTCACGTGCCCAATGCGCTTGTGCCATATCTCAATATCTGCAATGACACCTCTCCCATGCGCAAACATAGCAGCTTTCACCTCAGGCATATCAACATCCAAGGTGAACATTCTGCCATTTTTGTTGCCTTTCGCAACCAAGCGGCACTTATTTTTCAAGTCCTCAACGAAGCATCCATCAGGATTAAATCTAACCTGCAAACCTTGCTCAACCATCTGGCCACCTGAAACCAGGTTCTTAGTGATTTTTGGAACATGAAGTACATCTGCTAAGTACTTTGTTTTGCCATCCTGCATAGCCAATGGCACTTTACCAACCTGCGTAATTGGGTGCGCAGTATCATCACCTGTTTCAACATAACCTGGCTTATCCAAATTTCTAACATCATGAAACCACTCACCATGACTGGTCATGTGGTTAGAGGCACCTGAATCAACATACCAAACATCATTGCAAGCTGCAGCATCTCCTGACATGGAGTTAACCATATGCTGCATCACAAAAAGGTGCTCATTTCTGTCGTCACCATGCCCACTTGATGATGCATAGTTGCTTTGCTGCAACTTCCCACTTTTGATGTCATTCTGCTTTTTATAGCATGTATTCTCCTTGTGTCTAGGCTTTCCACAATAATAGCATTCTGTGCTGCTATTTACTTGCTGGTTCCTTTGCCATGAACCACGGCCTCTTTGGCTCCCCCTGCCTCTAGAACTACCACGTCCTCCTCCATAGGACTGGTTTTCCTGTTGTTGCTGTTGGTTCTGATTTCCTGCACGGCCACCAAAACGGCCTCTTCCTCTACCCCTGCCTCTACCTGTATTCAAGTAGAAAGCAGTCTCTTGAGAAGTTGAGGTGGCTGGACCACCATTCCTTTGCTCTTCACTCAGCAAGAGAGCAATAAGTTCCTGAAAATCAGGAAATGTTTCACGGACTCCAATGGATGTCCGAAACTGTGCATAATCTTTCCCAAGACCATTCAAGGTCACGGACACTAAGTCCTCATCATCAACGGGTGCTCCAATGGAGGCAAGAGAATCTGCAAGGCCTTTCACCTTCAAGGAATACTCATTTATATTCAGATTTTTCCTTTGCACATTGTGTAACTCCTGCTTTAGCTGCATCTTTCGTGCTTTGGTATTTGTGCTATACAGCTTCACCAATGTATCCCATGCCTCCTTAGGCGTCTCTACATCCTGTATATGCACAATCATAGAATCTGAAATGCTAACAGACAGCCAATACAAGCATTTTCTGGCTTTTTCATGCCATTCTTTAAAGGCCTTCAATTCAGCAGGAGTGGGAGCAGCACCCAAAACTGGTTCTGTAGTTTCACCACTGATGTACTCCCAAACTCCCTTTCCCATGAGGAAGTTTGTCATCCTGAACTTCCATGCTTGGAAGTTGTTCTTGTCAAGCTTCTCACTGACAATGGTAGACAGATTCTCAGACATTTTACAAATCACGAATTGCAACAGCAACCTGTAAACACAGCAAATGCCTCACAAGGGCAAATAGCAAAACTTATGCAAAAAGCCTCACAGGGGCAGATCTGCAACACTGACAAAAGTGGTATTTCACCACACAGTCACTTCCTAGTGACGATTTTGCATCAACAGGCAACATGCATGAGTCTGCAACTCCCAATATCTCTGCACACAGGCATACGATGCAATTTCTGTGGCACCTCTCCACCGACTAGCCGCGCAGTGGTCGCACAGCGAAAAACAGGGCCTTTTTCTGAGTGCCTGCGAAGAACTTTCGCCTTCAAAACGGGCCTCAAAACGGCCTCAAATCATATACTGCGCTCTCGCCACACCGCGAAGGGCCTCTCAATCTGAAACAGTGCACTCCTGCACTTCTGGCTGTGCTACCTGCAGAGATTTGCTCCCAAACTCGAAATAGGAAAGCAACACTGGTCCTCTTACCAGGACACCACAAACTTGGCTTGCTTTCTTGAGCTC